>NW_026652279.1:73018298-73030432 GCF_009828535.3 Hylobates moloch | reverse complement strand
TAATCTATCACATACTCTTTTCTAAAATTAGAAGTAATATGATTGTATGTAAAAAATTCAAATTAGCTTGTAATTTTCTTATTTTTTTCAGTTCCTCTTAGAAAAGTAGAAATACATCCTGATTTCTACCCCACAGTAATAACAATTGAAAACTTAAAAAGAATTTTGCAATAACCTCTGAGAATATTCCCAGGGGTGGCTGAATTCATGCAACATCAAAAATATCAGCAGCAGCAGCAAAAAAAAAAGAACAAACTTATGCTTTCATCAGATACCTGGTAAGGTTTGACTGTGTCCCCACCAAAATCTCTTCTTGAATTGTAGTTCACATAATCCACACATTTGGTTAGAGGGACCCAGTGGGAGGTAATTGAATCATAGCGGCTGTTTCCCGCATGCTATTGTCATGATAGTGAGTAAGTTCTCATGAGATTTCATGGTTTTATAAGGGGCTTCCCGCTTCACTCACTCTCATTCTTCTCCTTCCTGCTGCCTCCTGAAGGAGGATGTATTTGCTTCCCCTTCCATTATGATTATAAGTTTCCTGAGGCCTCCCCAGCCTGTGGAACTATGAGTCAATTAAACTGCTTTCCTTTATAATTTACCCAGTCTGAGGCCGTTCTTTATAGCAGCGTGAGAATGGACTAATACAGTAAATTGGTACAGCAGAGAGTGGGGCACTGCAGTACAGATAACCAGAAAGGTGGAAGTGACTTCGGAACTGTGTAACATTCAAAGGTTGGAACAGTTTGGCGGCCTCAGAGTACAGGAAAATGTGGGAAAGTTTGTAATTTCCCAGACACTTGTTGAACAGCTTTGACCTTGTTGAATGAGGTCTAAGCTGAGGTAGTCTTAGATGGAGATGAGGAACTAGTTGGGAACTTGAATAAAGCTGACTTGCTACATTTTAGCAAAGAGACTGGTGGCATTTTGCCCCTGTCCTAGAGATATGTGGAACTTTGAACTTGAGAGAGATGAATTAGGGTATCTGGTGGAAGAAATTGCCAAGCAGCAAAGCATTCAAAATGTGATTTGGGTGCTAGTAAAAGTATTCAGTTTTATGTTTTCGCAAAGATATGGTATGGAATTGGAACTTATTTAAAAGGGAAGCAGAGCATAAAAGTTCAAAAGAATTGTGCAGCCTGACCATGCAATAGAAAAAAAAAAATTCGGAGGAGAAATTCAAGCCAGCTGTAGAGGATTTGCATAAGTAATGATGAGCCAAATGTTAATGGCCAAGACAATGGGGAAAATGTCTCCAGGACATTTCAGAGGTCTTTACAGCAGCCCTTCTCATCACAGGCCCAGGTCCTTGGAGGAATGAATGGTTTCATGAGCTGGGTTCGTGACCTGGGTCCAGAGCCTTGCTACTTTGTGCAGTCTTGGGACTTGGTGCCCTGCATCCCAACCATGCCAAAAAGGGGCCAACATAGAGCTCAGGCCATTGCTTCAGAGGATGCAAGCCCCAAGCCTTGGCAGCTTTCATATGGTGCTGGGCCTGTGGGTTCACAGAAGTCAAGAATTGAGTTTTGGGAACCTCCACCTAGATTTCAGAGCATGTATGGCAACACGTCCAGGCAGAAATTTTCTGCATGGTTGGAGCCTTCATGGAGAACCTCTGCTAGGGCAGTCCAGAAGGGATATGTGGGGTCAGAGCCTCCACAAAATCCCGACTGGGGCACTGTCCAGTAGAGCTGTGAAAAGAGGGTCCTCCAGGCCCCAGAATGGCAGATCCACTGACAGCTTGTGCCATGCACTTGGAAAAGCCTCAGACACTCAATGCCAGTCCATGAAAACAGCCGGGAGGGGTGCTGTATCCTGCAAAGCCACAGGGACAAAGTTGCTCAAAGCTGTGGGAGCTGACCTCCTGCATCAGCATAACCTAAATGTGAGACATGGGGTCAAAGGAGATCAGTTTGGAGCTTTAAGGTTTAACTGGCCCTCTGGATTTTGTACTTCCATGGGCCCTGTAGTCCTTTCATTTTGGCCAATTTCTCCCATTTGGAACAGATATATATACCCAATGCCTCTACTGCCATTGTATCTAGGAAACTACTAATTTCTTTTCGATTTGGCAGTCCCTTTCCCTTCATAGATGGAAGGGACTTGCCTTGTCCAAGGTGAGACTTTGGACTTGGACTTTCAGGTTAATGCTGGAATTAGCTAAGACTTTGGGGGACTGTTGGAAAGATGTGATTCTGTTTTGAAATGTGAGGGCATAAGATTTGGGAGGGGCCAGATGTGGAGTGATATGGTTTGGCTGTGTCCCCGCCTAAATCTCATATTGAATTTTAGTTCCCATAATTCCCATGTTTGGTGGGAGGGACCCAGTGGGAGGTAATAGAATCGTGTGGGTGGGTTCCCCTATGCTATTCTCATTATAGTAGGTTTTCGTGAGATCCGCTGGTTTTATAGGGGGCATCCCCCTTTTCTTGACTCTCATTCTTCTCCTTCCTGTCACCATGTAAAGAAGGAAGTGTTTGCTTCCCCTTCTGCCATGGTCGTAAGTTTCCTGAGGCCTCACCAGCCTGACAGAACTGGGGGTCAATTAAACCTCTTTCCCTTATAATTTACCCAGTCTCTTTTTTGGTTGTGTCTCTGCCAGGCTTTGGTATCAGGATGATGCTGGCCTCATAAAATGTGATAGGAAGGATTCCCTCTTTTTGTATCCATTGGAACAGTTTCAGAAGGAATGGTACCAGCTCCTCCTTGTACCTCTGGTAGAATTCGGCTGTGAATCCATCAGGTCCTGGACTCTTTTTGGTTGGTAAGCTATTGATTATTGCCACAATTTCAGAGCCTGTTATTGGTCTATTCAGAGATTCAACTTCTTCCTGGTTTAGTCTTGGGAAGGTGTATTTGTTGAGAAATTTATCCATTTCTTCTAGATTTTCTAGTTTATTTGCATAGAGGTATTTGTAGTATTCTCTGGTGGTAGATTGTATTTCTGTGGGATCGGTGGTGATATCCCCTTTATCATTTTTATTGTGGCTATTTGATTCTTCTCTCTTTTCTTCTTTATTAGTCTTGCTAGCAGTCTATCAATTTTGTTGATTGTTTCAAAAAACCAGCTCCTGGATTCATTAATTTTTTGAAGGGTTTTTTGAGTCTCTATTTCCTTCAGTTCTGCTCTGATCTTAGTTATTTCTTGCCTTCTGCTAGCTTTTGAATGTGTTTGCTCTTGCTTTTCTAGTTCTTTTAATTGTGATGTTAGGATGTCAATTTTGGATCTTTCCTGCTTTCTCTTGTGGACATTTAGTGCTATAAATTTCCCTCTACACACTGCCTTGAATGTGTCCCAGAGATTCTGGTATGTTGTGTCTTTGTTCTCATTGGTTTCAAAGAACATCTTTACTTCTGCCTTCATTTCGTTATGTACCCAGTAGTCATTCAGGAGCAGGTTGTTCAGTTTCCATGTAGTTGAGCGGTTTTGAGTGAGTTTCTTAATCCTGAGTTCTAGTTTGATTGCACTGTGGTCTGAGAGACAGTTTGTTATAATTTCTGTTCTTTTACATTTGCTGAGGAGAGCTTTACTTCCAACTATGTGGTCAGTTTTGGAATAGGTGTGGTGTGGTGCTGAAAAAAATATATATTCTGTTGATTTGGGGTGGAGAGTTCTGCAGATGTCTATTAGGTCCACTTTATGTAGAGCTGAGTTCAATTCCTGGGTATGCTTGTTAACTTTCTGTCTCGTTGATCTGTCTAATGTTGACAGTGGGGTATTAAAATCTCCCACTATTATTGTGTGGGAGTCTAAGTCTCTTTGTAGGTCACTCAGGACTTGCTTTATGAATCTGGGTGCTCCTGTATTGGGTGCATATATGTTTAGAATAGTTAGCTCTTCTTTTGAATTGATCCCTTTATCATTATGTAATGGCCTTCTTTGTCTCTTTTGATCTTTGTTGGTTTAAAGTCTATTTTATCAGAGACTAGGATTGCAACCCCTGCCTTTTTTTATTTTCTGTTTGCTTGGTAGATCTTCCTCTATCCCTTTATTTTCAGTCTATATGTGTCTCTGCACATGAGATGGGTTTCCTGAATACAGCACACCGATGGGTCTTGATTCCTTATCAAATTTGCCAGTCTGTGTCTTTTAATTGGAGCATTTAGCCCATTTACATTTAAAGTTAATATCGTTATGTGTGAATTTGATCCTGTCATTATGATGTTAGCTGGTTTTTTCGCTCGTTAGTTGAATGCAGTTTCTTCCTAGCCTCAATGGTCTTTACAATTTGGCACGTTTTTGCAGTGGCTGGTAGTGATTGTTCCTTTCCATATTTAGTGCTTCCTTCAGGAGCTCTTTTAGGGCAGGCCTGGTGGTGACAAAATCTCTCAGCATTTGCTTGTCTGTAAAGTATTTTATTTCTCCTTCACTTATGAAGCTTAGTTTGGCTGGATATGAAATTCTGGGTTGAAAATTCTTTTCTTTAACAATGTTGAATATTGGCCCCCACTCTCTTCTGGCTTGTAGAGTTTCTGCCGAGAGATCCACTGTTAGTCTGATGGGCTTCCCTTTGTGGGTAACCCGACCTTTCTCTCTGGCCACCCTTAACGTTTTTTCCTTTATTTCAACTTTGGTGAATCTGACAATTATGTGTCTTGGGGTTGCTCTTCTCGAGGAGTATCTTTGTGGCATTATCTGTATTTCATGAATCTGAATGTTGGCCTGCCTTGCTAGATTGGGGAAGTTCTCCTGGATAATACCTTGCAGAGTGTTTTCCAACTTGGTTCCATTCTCCCCGTCACTTTCAGGTACAACAATCAGACGTAGGTTTGGTCTTTTCACATAGTCCCACATTTCTTGGAGGCTTTGTTTGTTTCTTTTTATTCTTTTTTCTCTAAACTTCCCTTCTCACTTCATTTCATTCATTTCATCTTCCATCACTGATACCCTTTCTTCCAGCTGATCACATCGGCTACTGAGGCTTCTGTATTCTTCACGTAGTTCTCGAAATTTGGCTTTCAGCTCCATCAGCTCCTTTAAGCACTTCTCTGCATTGGTCATTTTAGTTAAACAAATGGAAGAACAAACAAATGGAAGAACATTCCATGCTCATGGGTTGGAAGAATCAATATCATGAAAATGGCCATACTGCCCAAGGTAATTTATAGATTCAATGCCATCCCCATCAAGCTGCCAATGACTTTCTTCACAGAATTGAAAAAAACTACTTTAAAGTTCATATGGAACCAAAAAAGAGCCCACATTGCCAAGTCAATCTTAAGCCAAAAGAATAAAGCTGGAGGCATCACGCTACCTGACTTCAAACTATACTACAAGTCTACATTAACCAAAACAGCATGGCACTGGTACCAAAACAGAGACATAGATCAATGGAACAGAACAGAGCCCTCAGAAATAATGCCAAATATCTACAACTATCTGATCTTTGACAAACCTGACAAAAACTAGCAATGGGGAAAGGATTCCTATTTAATAAATGGTGCTGGGAAAACTGGCTAGCCATATGTAGAAAGCTGAAACTGGATCTCTTCCTTACACCTTATACAAAAATTAATTCAAGATGGATTAAAGACTTACATGTTAGACCTAAAACCATAAAAACCCTAGAAGAAAGCCTAGGCAATACCATTCAGGACATAGGCATGGGCAAGGACTTCATGTCTAAAACACCAAAAGCAATGGCAACAAAAGCCAAAATTGACAAATGGGATCTAATTTAACTAAAGAGCTTCTGCACAGCAAAAGAAACTACCATCAGAGTGAACAGGCAACCTACAAAATGGGAGAAAATTTTTGCAACCGACTCATCTGACAAAGGGTAATATCCAGAATCTACAATGAACTCAAACAAATTTACAAGAAAAAAAACAAACAACCCCAACAAAAAGTGGGCAAAGGACACGAACAGACACTTCTCAAAAGAAGACTTTTATGCAGCCAAAACACACATGAAAAAATGCTCATCATCACTGGCCATCAGAGAAACGCAAATCAAAACCACAATGAGATACCATCTCACACCAGTTAGAATGGCCATCATTAACAAGTCAGGAAACAACAGGTGCTGGAGCAGATGTGGAGAAGTAGGAACACTTTTACACTGTTGGTGGGACTGTAAACTAGTTCAACCATTGTGGAAGTCAGTGTGGCGATTCCTCGGGGATCTAGAACTAGAAATACCATTTGACCCAGCCATCCCATTACTGGGTATATACCCGAAGGACTATAAATCATGCTGCTATAAAGACACATGCATACGTATGTTTATTGCGGCACTATTCACAATAGCAAAGACTTGGAACCAACCCAAATGTCCAACAATGATAGACTGGATTAAGAAAATGTGGCACATATACACCATGGAATACTATGCAGCCATAAAAAATGATGAGTTCATATCCTTTGTAGGGACATGGATGAAACTGGAAACCATCATTCTCAGTAAACTATCACAAGGACAAAAAACCAAACACCACATGTTCTCACTCATAGGTGGGAAGTGAACAATGAGAACACATGGACACAGGAAGGGGAACATCACATTCTGGGGACAGTTGTGGGGTGGGGGGAGGGGTAATGACAGCATTAGGAGATATACCTAATGTTAAATGAAGAGTTAATGGGTGCAGCAAACCAACATGGCACATGGATACATATGTAACAAACCTGCACATTGTGCACATGTACCCTAAAACTTAAAGTATAATAATAATAAAAAAAACCACATCCATTAAAAAAAAAAAAAAATTTACCCAGTCTCAGGCAGTTCTTTATAGCAGTGTGAGAACAGACTAATACAATACCCAAGAAGGCAAACAAAGAAACAGCTCAATAAATTTTTACTGCTACCATTAATGATTCCTTGAAAAAAAAAAAAAACAGAAAACAAAAAAGAACAAACAAAACAAAACAAAACAAAAAAACAAGTATTACAGTGTTTCAGGTCTGGGAAGAACAAGAAAACAAAAGCTAAGAAAACTTTGACACTAAATATTTTGAATAGAAACATATTTTAATTCTGGAAGGCAGGATGGATAACTAATAGGCTTCAAAATTTCATCTGCAGATATTTTGCCCATCACTTTTACTAAATTTAATATAATTTATTTTAGTTAAATAATTAATATATTATAATAAGAGTTCATTTAATAAATATTAATATATAAAGGAGAAAGACCATGATGATGCAATAGAATGGTATTATGTTTTGGACAGATATAAATGGCATTTCAAAGTTACTCCTTGAGAATGAGAAAAATGGGTCTCAATAAATGAAAAATTAGCTTAGCACCCAAAATGAGAGCAATTCTTAAGTTGAAACTATAAATTTTTGAATTATTCCATTATAAGAAGAACCCAATATGGGTTTTAAAATATACCTATCTAGTTTAACTGAGATTTTGAAGGAAAAGTAATGAAAAATATAATACAAACAACTTATTTCCAAAGATAAATATAAAAGCTGAGTAGACATTGAATAAAACTGCAAGGATGCCTAAAGACTAATATAAATTGGAAAATGACTCAAATTGTAAGTCCAATTACTTACTAAATGCAATACAACAAAAGTATCAAAGAAGGACAGACTGCTCATGACAAGCAGTATCATGTTGACAGTGGAAAAAGGTGGAAGTATGACTCAGTTCCTATTTTGCAATTTTTGTTTTTTTTTCTATTTAAAAATGATGTGCTCCCTAAAAACATTTAGGAGGTATTATATATGAAACGCAGTCTAAGTTAAGTAGATGTATTATAAAATAAAACTGCATTAAAATACATCTATTTGTCTTAACAAATTAGAACTAAATTTACTGAATTAGGTATACAGATTTGCCAAATCATTGTTGGTACTCTTACAAAAGTTGCCAGATCTAGAAAAGGTGATCACAGAAAATGAAGAGAGCAAACGTCCCAATTTTATCAGGAGAATAAAGGGAATTTTACAAAGCTTTGAAAAATTTAGTGCCCATGTATGAAAAGACAAGAAAGATATACACAAAGAGGTAATACATCTGTTAATTTAAATAATAAAATGAATGCAGTTACTTGGGTAAGAGTTTAGCCATTGAAGGAGAGAGAACAGAAATCAGATTGCAGAAATTGAAAGAACAAAAAGGGAGGCAGTAGATGGAGAAAAATAATAGGGTTCTGTTGTGTTGTTTTTTTCTTTTATTATTCTTGTTAATAACACCACTACCATACTGTTTTGGATACTGCAACCTTATAGTATAGTTAAAAGTCAGGCAATGTGATGCCTCCAGCTTTGTTGTTTTTGCTAAGGGTTTCTTTGACTATTCAGGCTCTTTATTACTTCCATATAAATTTTAGAATAATTTTCTTATTCAGTGAAAAATGACAATGGTAGTTTGAAAGAAATAGCATTGCATCTGTAGATTGCTTTAGGCAGTATGGCCATTTTAATGATATTGAGTCTTCCAATCTATGAGCATGGAATTTTTTTTTCCATTTGTTTTTTGTCTCTGATTTATTTTTGCAGTGTTTTGTAGTTCTCCTTGTGGAGATCATTCACCTCCTTGTTTAGATGTATTCCTAGGTATATTTTATTTGTGTGTGTGTGTGGCTATTGTAAATGGGATTGTGGTCTTGATTTGGCTCAAAGTTTGAATATTATTGGTGTATACAAACACTACTGATTTTTATGCATTGATTTTGAAACTTTACCAAAGTCATGTATCAGTTTTAAGAGACTTTGGTAGAGTATTCTGGGTTTTCCAGGCATGTAATCATATAGACAGTGAAGAGAGATAGTTTGACTTCCTTTATTCCTAGTTGGATGCCTTTCATTTTTTTCTCTTGCCTGATTGCTCTGGCTAGGACTTCTAGTACCACATTAAATAGAAGTGGTGAGAGTAGGCCCCCTTGTCTTGTACTAGTTTTTAAGAGGCGTGTGTCCAACATTTGCCCATTCAGCTTAATGTTGGTTGTAAATTTGTCATAGCTGGCTGTCATTATTTTGAGGTATGTTCCTTCAATGCCTAGTCTGTTGAGGGTTTTTATTATCAAGAGATCTCAGATTTTATCAAAGGCTTTTTCCAAATCTAGTGAGATGATCACGTTTCTTTTTCATTCTGTTTATGTGGTAAATCAAGTTTGTTGGTTTGCATATGTGTAACCAATCTTGTATCCCAAGAATAAAGTCCGCCTGATTTTGTTGAAGAGTTCTGCATCTATATTTGTGAGGCATATTAGCCAATAGTTTTCTTTGTCCTATCTTTTCTAGATTTTGGGGTCAGGATGATACTGTTTTTATAGAATAAGTGAGGAAGAAATCTATCTTGCCTAATTCCCTGAAAGAGTTTCAGTAGGATTAGTATCAGCTCTTCTTTGTACATGTGCTAGAATTCAGCTGTAAATCCATCTGGTCCAGGGCTTTTTTTTGTTTTGGTAGTTTTTATATTTTTATAACTAATTCAGTGTCGGAGCTCACTTCTGGTCTGTTCTGGCTTTCAATTTCTTCATGGTTCAATCTTTGGAGGCTGTGTTTCTAGAATTTTATCCATTTTCTTCAGATTGTCTAGTTTGTGTGCATAGAAACATTCATAGTAGCCTCTGAACATTTTTTCCCATGGGATCAGTTGTTATATCACCTTTGGCATTTATGATTGTGCTTATTTGAATTTTCTCTTTTTTTCTGTTTAATTTAGCTAGTAGTCTATTAATCTTGTTTATTTTTCAAGTAACTAATTTTTCAGTATTTTTTTTTGGGGGGGTGGGTCAGTTCTGTTTACCTCTGCTGTGATATTAGTTATTTCTTTTCTTCTCCTAGATTTGAGATTAGTTTGTTCTTATTTATTTAACTTCTTAGGTGTAAATGTTAAATTGTCCATTTAAGCTCTAACTTGTTACTCTAGGTATTTAGCACTATAAACTTTCCTCTTAACACTGCTGTTGTCAGATCTTAAAGATTTTAGTGTGTTGGGTCTGTTTTGCTTAGTTTCAAAGAATGTTTTGATTCCTGTCTTAATCTTACTGTTTCCTCCAGAGTTATTTAAGAGCAACTTGTTTCATTTCCATGTAATTATTTGGCTTTGAGAGTTCTTCTTGGTATTGATTTCTATTTTTATTTAACTGTGGTCCTAGCAAGTGCTTGATTTGATTACGATTCTTTTGAATTTTTTGAGGCTTTCTTTGTGGCCAAGCATATTCTCAATGTTGGAACATGTACCATGTGTATGTGAGAAGAATGCATATTCTGTGGTTGTTGGGTGGAGTATTCTGCAGAGATATTTTAGGTACAATTGGTCAAGGGTTGAGTTGAAATCCGGTATTTCTTTTTTAGTTTTTTCACAAGATGCTATTAGTGGGATATCGAAGTTTCTCACCATTATTATGTGGCTAAGACTTTTTCTAGGTTTATAAGTATCATTTTATAGATTTGGGTGCTCCAATATCCAGTGCATATAGATTTAGGATAATTAAGTCTTCTTATGGAACTGTATCCTTTATCATTATGTAATGCTGTTCTTTGTCTTTTTGTATTTTTGTTAGTTTAAAGTCTGTTTTTTTCTCATACAAGAAGAGCAACCCTGTTCCGTTTTCCATTTCCATGATAGATCTTTCTCTATCCCTTTACGTTAAGCCTTTAAATTTCATTACCTGTGAGATGAGTCTCTTGAAGACAGCAAAAGTTTAAATACTAATTTTTTTTATCCAACTTGCCACTTGGTGTCTTTTAAGTGGAATGTTTAGATCATTTATATTCTGGGTTAATACTGATATGTGAGGTTATCTTCCTATGATGGCGGTGTTAGCTAGTTTGTTTGTAGTCTCAATTGGGTAGTTGTTTTGTAGGGCCTATGGGCTATGTACTTACATGTGTTTTTATGGTGGCAAGTATTTAGTTTCAAAATTTAGAGCTCCCTTAAGCATCTTCGTTAAGGCCAATCTAATATAAAAAAATCCCTTAGAATTTTTTGTGTCTGGGAAACATTTTGTTTTTTGTGTATGAATTTAGTTTGGAGGGATATGAAATGCTTTTTTTTTTTTAAGAATTACAAAATAGACACCCAATCTCTTTTTACTTATAAGGTTTCTGGTAAGAAGTTCCATGTTAACCTAATGGGGTTTCCTTTACAGGTGATCTTATCATTTTCTGTAGCCTCTTTTAAGATGTTTCCTTTCACATTGACCTCGGATAGTGTGGTGATTATGTGCCTTCGGAATTGTATTCTTCCATAGTATTTTACAGGGGTTTTCTGAATTTCTTATGTTTGCATATCAAACTCTCTAGCAAGATTGGAGAAATTTTCATGGCTTATATCCTCCAATATGCTTCTCGAGTTGCTTACTCTCCCTTTTTTCTCTCATGAATGCCAATGGATCATAGGTTTGGTCATTTTACATAATCCCATATTTCTCAGAGGTTTTTTTCATTATTTTAATTAGTTTTCTTTATTTTTGTCTGACCATGTTGATTCAATGGACTAGGCTTTGCATTGTGAAATTAACTCCACTGCTAGGTCTAGTCTGCTAAGGCTTTCAACTGCATTTTAAAATTTCTGATGTGAATTTTTCAATACCAGAAGTTCAGTTTTGTTCTTTCTTAATATGGCTGTGTCATCTTTCAAGTCTTGGATAATTTTTCTGTCTTCTTTAAATTTGATTTTCACTTTCTCTTAGATCTCATTGAGCTTTTTTGCCATCCAGGTTGTGAATTATGTATCCGTTATTTCAGAGACTTAAGCCTGGTTAGAATCCACTAGACAGCTAGAGAGCTAGGAAAGTCCTTTGGAGGTAGCAAAACACTTTGACTTTTTGAATTATTGGGGTTCTTGCACTAATCCCTTCTCATCTGAGAGAACTGATATATATATATTTTTTTTAATTTTTAATATATAAATATTTATATATTATATGTACTATACAAAATATATATTATTTATATAATACACATATATAAAATCTGTTATATGAAATATATATAATATATATTACATAATATGTATTATATAATATATATTACATAATATGTATTATATAATATATATTACATAATATGTATTATATAATATATATTATGTTACATTATATATTATGTAATATATATTTATATTTATATATGTTTTTATATATTATATATATTTTTATATATTTTATATATATTATATATAACATATTATATATAAAAATAAAATATATAAAATCTGTT
>NW_026652279.1:72991633-73017898 GCF_009828535.3 Hylobates moloch | reverse complement strand
TTTTTTTTTGAGATGGAGTCTCGCTCTGTCGCCCAGACTGGAGTGCAGTGGCGTGATCTCAGCTCACTGCAAGCTCTGCCTCTTGGATTCACGCCATTCTCCTGCCTCAGCCTCCCGAGTACCTGGGACTACAGGTGCCCACCACCACGCCCAGCTAATTTGTTTTATTTTTTAGAAGAGACGGGGTTTCACCATGTTAGCTAGGATGGTCTCGATCTCCTGATCTCATGATCTGCCCGCCTCGGCCTCCCAGAGTGATGGGATTACAGGCGTGAGTCACTGAGAGCAGATATATATTACATATGTATATATAATTATATATAGAAATTGCTGTAGTTCGAATGGGGCTTTTTGTTTTATATTCTTTTTTCCTTGAGGATTTGTCTGCAGTGAATGTTGTAAATCATCAGTTGACTTTTTTCTGAGTGCTTACGAGGGCCACAGCTCTGTACAGGTTCTAGGTTGTGTATAGGTTCCTGTGGTGGGTTTCAGAGGCGTTGCTCGTTGGAGGAATAGATTTTTCTTTGGTGGTATAACTCAGGCTGCAGCCTAGCAGATACGGCTTAGGAGTACAGGCCAGCAGATAGGCTCTTTCTCAGCTACACACCCCTTTTGTATGTCAGTATGCATGTAACAGGACTCCGTTCTTTTGATCTGGATTGTGGCTGAGGACACATCCTGGTACCTGATGTCTCTAAGCAAGCTTCCCACCTTCTTCCTTCCTCAACTATGGTGTTTGGCTTGCCTCTCTATAGAATTTCGTGTTTTCTCAAAATGTCTGTTTGAAGTGTAATGATTTCCCTCAATATTTTGCTTCCTCTTGATGAAAGAGACATTTCCTGGTTGCTTCATAAAATATAGATAACAAATGTAAAATCTGTAAGTATTTAAGATAGATTGTAATATCTGTAAATATAATGATTTCTAACATCATGTGTTTATGATAATTTAGAAGGGGGAGAGAAAAACGTTTTTTGACAGGACAAGTGATACCTGTACAATAATTGCCTGACGGATAAAATATACATACACAGAAAAGTATATTAAAACGTATTGGTAGGGCTTAAATGAATACAAATATCTAACATTATATTTTAAAATTAATCAAAATGTATGCATTTTTACCAAGACTTTTACTTCCAAGCATTATTAGATGTACAAATCCAAAATTTAAAACAAAAAACTTTTTTCTTGTATCCTCATTGAGAAAAGTAAAACTTCAAATTTTCATAAAATCTACCTAAAAATCAAAAATTTAACAGAAAGCCTAGAGAAAGCACAGAATATGTATATTTTACTTTCTTCATTCAGCACCTGTTAGAATAGCATGTACCTGTGAATGCTAAATAAATAATTTTGACAAAGAATGAATGCATATTGGCACTGATAAGAAAGTTATAAAATTTGAATTTCATTTTGAAGTAAAAAATGTAATCTAGTATTTCATAATGATTCAACAAATGGCCAGCATTTCTCTCTAATTCTGTTACTTTTTGCACTGGCTTCATGCCCTTTTCCTCTCCTTGGTTTTCCATGCTATAAGGTAATTCATAAGCAATGCATATTAAAATAAGCTCATGTGATTGCTTCATTACCTTTTAGCATGAAGCCACAGTTGAGTAATTTTACTCAATCCACTGTAAAGTAAATCACATTGTAGTGGGATACCAATGCACATCACTGTTCATTGTAGGCAACAAAAACCTGTAGATTTAGCTAAGAGGGCATCTATTCCAAACTCTTACCCAAATTAGAAATATCCTCCACAACAATACTGATAGACGTTATCTACTATGGATTTCAATATATCTACCAATATAAAATACTGGCTTTCGGCATATTCTATTTTGTTTGAATATCTCCAACTGCTAGATAATATTTCATGTATTGACTCAAATCCAAAATTCAATTAAATTTCTAGTCCTTTCCCCTTGTGTAATTTCTGAGGACATATATAGACAAAATCTCACCTCTCTTTAATATTACAGCTTTACAAATAGTTAAAGCCTCTTCAAATTTCTTACATTAGTACTACCAGATGGTATGTTTGCCTTAGAAAGTCATAGTTTATGGCTATTTCCTAGAAGGGCATTTGTGTGCCATAGGATTTTTTCCCGGATTTTCCATCTTTTAAAAATAAAGAAGTAGTATCAAGAATTGTATAAAATAAGCCAGAATCAGTTTAAGAGACCTATGGTTATTCCTCCCATCACCAAGCAAGGCTTATCTAATAATACATGTGATATATGTGTAGTAACAAAGTTATCAATATAACATGTGATTATGTTTGAAAAATGACCAAAGATAGGTTATCACTCTTTTCCTGAGGGTACTTGCTGATAAAAAATACAATGTTAAGGGAAAGGATAAACTAGGAGCAGCTAACTCTTTCCAGCTTTGCTCAGTGATAGAAAAATTATCCAATCCTGATGTGCCTGTAAACTGCTTGATGTGCATCCAACTCTGCTGTAGTCTACACCAAAGCTTGTGACATGTAAGAAACTTGTCAGGTTAAGAGTTAGTATGGTCAGTTGGAAATGTGGGAAAAAATACACTAGATATATATGAAATATATGTCAGCAATATTGTGACTAGTACCACCATATAGCAAAAGGAGAAAAATCTGAATGTTTTTGCAATAGCAGATTAGTAAACTTCATGCATTGTATAAATATACAACTATGTAGTTTGCTGTTTTATAGCACATTTTAGTTTGCTTTCAGGTGTCAGTAGTTCAATCAATTCGAAATGATTTCTAATAAAAAATAAGAATTGAATTTCTATTTCAACAAAATTAACAATAAACATAATAATTACAAAATTTTGATAACATGAAAGATGGTAATTGAACACGTGCAGTTACAGAACATGCATTTTCATGTCACTCAAAATTATAACTTTTTAGTTAGATCAAATAATTATTCTTTTCAGTTAATTTTGCTTGTTTTCCACTCTAAAGTTTTAAATGGTTTGTAAATTTGGTTAAAAAGATGCACATTGAATAAAAACTCATTGGATATGTAGTAACAATATTGACACCAACAAAACAAATTTTTGTGAATCACAGAATTGTAATGAAAACATTTTTTAATTAAGAATCCTATGCAGCCAAATATAGTTCAAATTGGTTATGTGAGTGATTAATTCGTAACTGCATCCAAATGAGCAGTGATATTTTAGCAATTGAAATAGACTCTATAATTGTCAAAATTTACATATGCAAGCGTCACTGAACTACATATTTTCTTGTGATGAAGCTGATGTTTAATAATAAATATTAAATAAAATAATAGGCTGTTCATCATGGTAGTGCATAATTTTGCTCTTTACTGCCCGGCATCAACTATATTTTAGAAAGTGTTGAAATTGCAGAAAAAGTATTTTGTAAATCAGCTTCAATAGGCTGAAATACCCATCTTTTGTAAATCAGTTCTCTACATTTAGTTATGTTTGTTTCAAAATAAGGGCAAAACCTTTAATCAAATAATTCAGTGAATGAAACTAAAAGGGGTCCTATTTTGCACCTTTTAGAGAATTTTAACTATTGAAAATAAAGCTTATATGGAAGACTACATAAATGTATTGAAATTAATTATTATGAAAGTTAGAAAGTAAACAAATGTATTGATTCCTAGGAGATCGAATAGGGTGGAAGATTTAATTCTGAGATTCTATAATTGCATCTTGCTATATGCTTTGAAAAAATACTTTGACATAGGTCCTATGCTTATTAGATAAATTTATATTCTATGCTGGGATAAAATTAGAGATGGCCTAAAATTTGTCACATCTAAATTTGGCAAAACCTTGAAAATAAAATTAAATTAAATCAATTCTCTGTGACTTCCATGTAACTTAAAACTATACAGAGACTATTTTCTGAAATAAAAATATTGAGAGAATTGATTGAAAGTGATGATAACCTAATTTTAATAAATAAGCTATAACTGTATATTGGAAAAAACAACATTAAAATATAAATAATAAAACATTTTAGCAAATGCTGTGGCAAAGATACTTTTGAAATCACAATTTTGATAATCAGCTATTCTTTTTACCTATATACTTTGAGATAAACTCAACTAGGTCAGGACACTATCATTTTTAAATATTGCTGGACTTTTCGTCTTAATATTTTGTTATAGGTATTTGTACTTATGTTCCTGAGGAATAATTTTCTGTGATTTTTTTCTTCTTTCATTAATAGAAATATATCAGTGTGTCTTATCGGGTTTTTGCTAGCTGGCCTCATCGACTTAATTGGGAATCCATAAATAACTATTATAAACAATCACAATTGGTTCTAAAACATTTGGATTGGCTAGACTAGAAGTCAACTTGGGTTTTAATGCTACCATTCAAATAAATGTATCCTCAGTAGTAAATTACTTAACACTATGTCCTATTTTATATGTAAAGTAAGCTCAATAATTATGAAATATAATAGCTGCATCAACACTGTTCAGAGATTTCATCAACTGAAGAGAGCCACCTTGGTTAATATCATACCCCATTCACAGAGCAGCCTGTCTCCACTGACTAATCAAAAAGAGGGTATTCCACCTAGCCTTCAAATCTCAGCTGGGCACAATTCTGAATGGTCATTTCAGCTCCACAGCTTTCCATGGGATGGACCAGCACTATTGTTGAAAATGCATCACAAGTAATCTTTTTCCTTTGTTCAATACTGCTTCATTCCTCTTCCTTTCAGAGAAGTTGACTCCAAGAGCATTCTCTTATAAACACCCTCCTTGCTTATTTCCTATCCTGAGGAACCTAACTTTTAATGATAATAATGTCAACCAAGGTTATTGTGAGGATAATATTATATTCTACATATGAAGTACTTAAAACAGTACTCAAACCATCGTAAGCACTGAATATCTGTGATGAGAGATGACTGTATTTGAAAAGGGCCTAAATTTACAATAAGACATAAATATCAGTAAATATGTCACAAATATCTTCTCAAAGTCAGAAATTCAAGAAGCACATTCATTTAATACTATTTTTGAGAGCATATAATAATAAATTTTACAAATGCTATGAGGCATTGAGGGGTTAAGATTGCAGCTCTGACTTACTAACAGGCCATATTCTACTGATTCAAGAGAAAAAGCCTAGACTGATTCAAACTCATAATAATTATTCTAAATGTAGTAAAGAAAGGCAAGCTTCAATTACATATTTATCTATTGATGTGTAATAGACAACTATTTTACTTTGCTTACAATTTTTGGATCAAACATTCAGAAAGGGCTCAGCAGGACAATTTGTTTCTAATAATGTAGCAGTGATATGAGACGGGGGTGGGGAAGTGCTGGGTAGAGAAGGGCAGGATTCCCGGCGAGGGCTCCACCCTGGGACCTGTGACCCCAGACCTAAGTGAGGACAAGCACTCCTGTATTCACACCCAAATGTTGCATTTTACAAGAACACGGTGGCCTGCCATGCCCCCAATCCTGTGCCTATAAAAATCTCAAGACCCCAGCAGGCAGATACCCAAGTGGCTGGACATTGAGAGGAACACAACACACCAGCAGAAGCACACACTGACAGGCACGGGCAGGCCATCGATGGTGGAAGGTGGAACAATGCAGACACCCAGGGGAATTCAGCCGAGGGTGGTCAGAGGAGAGCCCTGCCACTGAGAGGCCCAACTCCAGGGAAGACTACCCTCCCACTCCATCCCCCTTCTAGCTCCCCGTCCATCTCCTAAGAGCTACTTTCAACACTCAATAAAATCTTTTTTTTTTTTTTTTTTTTTTTGAGACGGAGTCTCGCTCTGTCGCCCAGGCTGGAGTGCAGTGGCACAACCTCGGCTCACTGCAAGCTCCGCCTCCCGGGTTCACGCCATTCTCCTGCCTCAGCCTCTCCAAGTAGCTGGGACTACAGGCGCCCGCCACCACGCCCGGCTAATTTTTTGTATTTTTAGTAGAGACGGGATTTCACCGTGGTCTCGATCTCCTGACCTCGTGATCTGCCCGCCTCGGCCTCCCAAAGTGCTGGGATTACAAGCGTGAGCCACTGCGCCCGGCCAACACTCAATAAAATCTTGCATGTGCAATCCGATTTTTCCAGTACACTAGAGCAAGGACCCCAGGATACAGAAAGCCCTCTGTCCTTGCGATAAGGCAGAGGGTCTAATTGAGCTGATTAACACAAGCCACCTGCAGATAGCTAAGGTGAAAAAGCACACTGTAACACATGCCCACTAGGCTTTTGTGAGCTGTAAATGCTCAACCCTAGACGCTACTGTGAGTTCAGAGCCCACACTCCCCATGACCTGCCTGTCTGCATGCTTCACCTGGGGGTTTCAGTAGCAGGGCACTGAAGAAGTAAGCCACATCACTGTCGCACACCCTGCAAGGGGGGTAAGGGAAAACTCCTCCCATTCCAGCACAAAAGGCAAGCCAGGTGTTAGATGATCCATATCTGAGATACCTTCTCACTCAGTTTGTGCTTCTGTGCCCTCTTTCTCCACATAGCATGTTATTCTTCAGAAACACTCCAACTTGACCTGTGTCTGCAATTTATTGATTACAATTCTGACAATATTTTTCCATCTCCCCTTTTTCACCTTCTGAGTTCTTGGTTCTGCCCTTCCTCTTCTATGAGAAATAAACATGTTCATAACAAAAGAAGCGTATCAACATGATCTGCCCAAAGAAGTTTAAGGGCTCAAAATCTTGTTTTCATTTTATATTATCTCTCTTCCCATCCGTCCAAGCTGGTATAATGTTTTTAAACTTGGTGAATTTGCAATGTATGATATTTTAACCCACTCTATTACCTAAAAGTCATATCCACATTTGTTTCCAAAATAGGCCCTGCTGTGCCTTGGGTCAAAAGTCAAGTTGTTGTGCAACATTTCCCTTAATATTCTTACAAGTATTTTTGTCTAGTTTCATGGTTAATGAGTGTTTTAGAAACACCATTTTATGGCAGGGGAATTCCAAGAATATTTTTGAAAGATTTTTAGAAACCCTAATAGTTATGTCCTTAAATTTTTCTGAAGTTTCAGCACATAATCTGAAGTCTCCTCGATTGCTGGCATATGGATTTGACTATTTCCCTGAAACCACTTCTTTCCTTGAGAATCTTTACTGAGAAATATTGGAGATAAAAAACTGGTTTTATCTTTGAAACCAGCAAGTCCCGGATCTTTTATACTTTGTGTAAACTCTGCTCAAAAACTGAACAGTTTCTTCTTTAGTTGATTTATCTTCTCTATTTTATCGTAAGCCTCTAGAAGAAGACAATTGGAACTTTCTAGATTTTACCAGGAAATCTTCCTAGCCAGAAAAGATGTTCACCATTTATCCTTTCTCTTTTTCACATTACCACAGGTAACAGTGTTGCCAAAATTTCTTCTACTAAAGATGAAATTAGTATTAATGTCGCCTTTTATCTACCGTCTGATAATGTTTTTCTTATCTTTGAAATAATCATCAAAAGTCTTCTCAGTTACCAGCTTCTGATTTACAAGCAATCTCATAGTAATGAAACTTCTTTTAGGATTCAGTTATAGAGACAGACTGATTCAAAGTACCAAATTATCTTCTAGTGATCAAGTATTAACTTAAAACTACCCTAAAACTGAATGACCTAATATAACTATTTTGTTTTGCTTATATTTTTGTGACTAGGGAATCAGGGATGGTTTCTGCTGGGAAATTTATCCCTCAACAAAATAACATCAGCTGCTGTGGCTGAGGCTGGAGAATCCACTTAAAACATGGCTTTTTAACTCAGTGATCTAGTTCCTTGGTGTTCCTCAGCTTGTCTCTCTCTCCGTGTGGTATCTCCTCCCACTGACTGCTTCACACAGCTCGAGTTTCTCACATGTTGTCTTCTCACTTTTAATATGCTGCATGACATTTTCTAGAATATGTTTTCTAAGAATAAAGCATTCCAGTAAGTCCAGGCAGAAGCTATAAAACTTATTACCTAGCTACAATAACCTTTCTGCCATATTTCATTGCTCAAGCAAGTTTCTAAGATCAGTCTACATTCAAAGACAAAGGAAAAAGTTTCTGCCTCTCAAGAGAGGAATAGCATGCATTTACAAGAAAAGAGATAATTCATTATTCTCATGTAAGAGATAAGTTAACAAAAGATAGAAGATCACGAAACATTGAAAAGTTAATATATGTTATAAACAAAGGAACAAAACTCTTATTGTTTAATATGATATAAGCACAAATTTTATAATAGCTAATTGGCAACAACTTCATTTGAATAATTTGCTTGAGTTAACCCACTTACATACGTAATTTAATAAATTTGTAATAAAAAAAATAAGGGAAACAATTCCCCATAAAATTTTGGACAATCCTATTACAAAAAGATATTTGTTAGAAACTGCTTGCCATAGGAAATTTTAACCCTCATTTGCCTCTTGGAGTCAAGAGAAAACTACACTAAGGACAGAGCTAACCTATCTAAAACTTTAACTGGTATGAAGTTTTATAAAGACCCTGGCTACAGGAACAAAGTTCAATTCACTTAACAAATCTGGACCTCAAGTGAATTGGGTTAAGAATAAGTTCAGAAGCAACTTCTTTTACAAATGCAAATTAATGACCACAGATTTCTTATTTGCCAAGCCTGATCTCTTGGGAAGAGCATAGGACCCTGAACATGTGCTAACGGGTCTGTGCCCTAAAGGCAAAGTTGGCCTTTCAGTTGTTAGGAGTTTCATATACCAAGTTTCTCTGAGCATTTTAAAAATGAATCCATTCTCTGACTCTGAGCAGTTTCTCAAATAATGTGGAATTCCTTTATTTAACACTACAAAACTTAGTGTCAAGAGACAAGACTATAAATTTTTAGACTTTCCCTGTTGTAGTAAGGGAAAAAATGTTCTGTTATTATTTCTACCCTAACATCAGATGTGTATAAGGCAGGAAAAGACCAGGTTGGTTTTTAGAAGTTCGACACTAAAATCTCTACCCACGCACTTATAAATTCTCTCTCCTCAAAAATATGTACAAACAATCTGGAAATACGATGAGTATCACTAAAGGAACAAGGACTTGACCTCTGCAACACTTTGTGATGTTACTAATAAAAGTAAATAATTTATAATTTCCAAAATAATCATTATTTTTTGATTTCAATGAACTGCCTGCAATGTTGCCTATTTTGGAGGGCACGTTTTTTGCGTTTTTTAGACTTCATTTGTCTGCTTCTTCCCCTCCTCCTCCTCCTTGTCTCCTCCTCTGTTTCTTCTGCATCAAATAAAATTAGACTATGAATCTTGTTTTAATTATTGGCAACAGCAGTATTACTGCCATTAATAGATCTGCTATGCAGGCTGCTCTATAGTAAATGATTTGCATATATGTTTTACATTTACAATAACCCCGGAAGGTAAATTCTATGATGAAAGAAGAAAGAAACAACCGAACCCATTAACTCAAGGATTTATTAAGAATGCTGGAAATACAGGAAGTAGCTTAGAATGAATATCCTACAGGGAGCAAGTAGCTGAAAATTTTTATAAAGGTGAATGAAGAGGGTCACTCAGGATTAATTATTCTCTGATAATTTTTCACTGTTCACATCCTTAGAATGTATGGGGAAAATGAATTAAGTTAATCAGGTGACAGAATATGGGAATGAGAAGATGGGACTTCAGTTTAACAGATGTTGGTTGCTTACTTTGCATTTAAAAATGAGAAGTAGGCAGGAAAGCTTTTGAAAGCTAAAATTCTTGGTGCATGGCTAAGATTTGGTGTTTGGTTTTTAATGATGGCTGGAATTGTCTCTTGAGTAAGCAGTTGTACAAAGAAGCATTTAGGATTCTGGGCAGCATAAAATATGAGACTATGATGCTACAGCACAGGTAAAGTAGTATCATTAATATACTAATATACCCTGAAATGTTTCCTTTATCTGACACTTACCTTCCATTGTCCCAGCCAGGTAATAAACAAATCCTTGAATGAAAACAATTGTTTAAAATGCATTCATAAATGTTCAAATGATGTAATGCATTTGGTCTCATTAAACAACATCTTTAAAATTTTGTCAGGGTTATAAGTTTAACTAATAGAACATATGTTGGAAATATTCTCAAAAATTTTAGGTAGGATTGCCCTACCAATGCTAGTTTAAGATATTAGTCAATTATCTCCATTATGGTGGTAAAAATGAACAGTTCTGGCTGCTTAGATATGTTACATAGCAATAAAAGAATGGAAAACTATGAAATTCTCCATTGAAATATAAGCAATTTATCAAGACTTATCTAGTGATTACATATTATAAACAAGGAGGACACTGAGCAATCTTCAGGTCCTTTGATATAATAACAAATGTATATAATTGTCACTTATTGTTTCCAATTCAAATATTATGAATATTTAGAAACAAACATTAATTTGTAGGCAATTGTTATACTACTTTGTGTACTTGAACTTGAGTATGCTTCTTTTAACCTGAAAAGTGCACCATCATTGAAATATATTTATATGAGTATATCTTACTTTCACATAAACAAAACTATAAAGACTGAATTTCTCTCATAGTCTTGTTAGTTTTTTGGTTACTGTTTTATTTTTTCTTTTTAAGTTTGATAAAGATAGAATTCTCACAATAGTTAGAAGTCACTTAAAATTTGAGGAATGTCAGTTGCTTTTATTATACCTCCTTTTAAAGATGAAATGAAGAAGCAAAATTCTTGTTATATGATGACCATTCCAGAAAAAATGAAGAGAGGTTTATACATAAAAGACATTTCAACAGTTGTACTCTTCTGAATTTGAACTTGAATGCAGTAAAAGCAACATTTTAAAAGAATTAACTGGAAGAAATAGTTATTGGGAAAAATCATAGCATTGGGAATAATAATCAGACATATATTTTTCAAAGAATAACAAATTTTGTATCAAAATAAAGAACAAAATTTATATCACTTGGTAGAGAATAACTTTATTTTATAGAAAGGAATACAAATTCTACTTTCTTAACTTCACAAATCATAATTTTAGCTTTAACATATAAGTAACATTTTAAACATTAAAAATGCAAATTCATATTAAAATTACATTAATAAACCATAACAATTTTTAAAAAATAAATCATATCCATTATTTTGTATATTCATATTTTTCTATAATTATATATACAAATACAGAAATATGTACATATGTTTATATATTTATTGTACTTTTTATTGATTATACCTTTAACCAGAGTAATCAATTCTGTTTCTTCCACAGAGGGTCATAGAGAAAACTGAAAAATGGAAAATCGCAAACTCCATATTTTTTTCTGTTTGTGAGGATATATTTTATATCAAGGTTACTACTGTTAACATAGCAAGAAAGATAAACCTGTATAGCATCCTCAAATAGTATTCACATACTCTATAATTTTTAGAAAAAAAGGTAAAATAAGAAGTATAATCACTAAGGTTTGTAAATTTATCTTACCTGCAAGTTCATATACCCACAAGTTATTTTATTAACTCAACACAATATTAGTTTAATGTCTTAAAATTAGTTAAAAATCCAGAATTTTTAATTTAAATTGACACATCAGGCTTTATTTGTAACATTTTAAGAACTTATTTATGAATTAACTATTTTTGAAACATCAATTATTACAAGTTAATTTAAACATAATTTTAATATTCAAAATCTTATACAATTGTGAAAAATGAAAATAGATATGACTCTTAAAATCAATGTAGAAAGTTTATTAACATTAGCTCATGAAAATTATAATCTTAGTTTTGAATATGCTAGAATATTGGGTTGATATTAATTTTAAATAAGATATATAAGGAGACAGTCATCTTTAAATCAATATAATTAAATAATCCCAAATTATCCAAAGATTCATATATTTATCAGGAATATAAAACAAATCTCATTAATAAAATTTATAGATATAAATAAACTAAAATATAAAGACTCTTTAGATAATATTTACATGTACCCTTCTTGTTTAGGATCACAGCTCTTTTTTTTTCACCTTGTAGCAACTGAATTACTCATTTACACCAGAGCTGAAGTTTGGGGTTTTTCTTTTAAACATAGACTACTTGTTTTAAGCAAAAGAAATCCTGCATGATAATTTAGATTTAATTATTTAAGAAACTCCTAAAATTCATCCGAACTAGATATTTTTAGATCACATCCATAATAACAGAAACAGAATTTGACCAATTAGCATTCACAATACCCAAGGAGAAAAAAAATGAAAAAATACACACATATGTACACATACACATAAACATGTGCACACACAAAATTAAGAGCAGGTTGGCTTAAACAAAAGTAAAATGATTATTGTAGAATCCAATTATCTTCCCTCTACTAGAAAGAGAGAATGAGTAGATGCAGAAAACCCATTTTAAAACCTGCAAACAGGAGAATTGCTTAAACCTGGGAGGCAGAGGTTGCAGTGAGCTGAGACTGTGCCACTGCACTCCAGCCTGAGCGACAGAGCAAGACTGTCTTGAGAAAAAATAAAAAAAGAAAAAAAAAAACCCTGCAAACATACACTCACCCACCACAAGAAGGGAGTTATTACAGTTTATTTAAATTAAGTGATGTGTCTCAAGTGACTTGTCTTTTAGATAGATTCTTCTCAAGAAGTGTTCAACCATTTTTGTCCAAAGACACCTCTCAAAATAAATTTATTTACATCAAAACTGCCTTAAATTAATTGCCACTCTAATTGTAAATGTTTCCAGTGAAATGCCTGAAAGTACTCAAATGATTGAGAGAAGAGGCATCTATACAAATAGGGCACCAGCTTAGTGTGAACTTTTCAACTGATATTACCTATTGCCTTCTGGTGGTGAGAAGTTAAAAAAAAAAAAAAAAAAAAAAAAAGTGGGATATCCCTAAAAATAAAACAAATTCTTGTACACTTGCCTCATCTTAAAAGACACTAGGAGTGAAAAGCAAATAGATGGTTCTCATCCAAAGATGATTATAATAATGCTTATGATTATACAAAGGCTTGGTAGTACTCAAAACACAAAAGGGCAGAATGCCAAGCAAGGGAATAACTCACACAGCTTTCCTGTAACAGGGGCCCATAATAAGGGAGATAACAAATGATCTTCAGCATGTCCTACCCTTGTCAAAATTTCCCTAGACACTAAATCTGTGGAAGCAGAAAAACCAAATGCAAAACAAGTTTTAGTCTTTATTAAAAAAATTTTTTGAATGTAAGATCAGTGCAAAATAAGTATCTTAGCAATTTGGGCTGCTGCTATAACAGTACACCATAGGTTTGAGAAAGGAAGAAGGAAGAAACAAGTCAAGCAGTCAGGTAGGTGGGTCATTGGTAAAACACCTTCAAACAAAGAACAGCCCAAAAATTAAGCTGTGGGCCCCAGATAAGGAAAAGTGCACATCCTTAAATTGAAAATACCTATTCTGTCAATCCAGATGAACAAATTCCACCTTTTTTTTTTTTTTTTGACAAATTTCTCTCTCCTTGGTGCACTTTCTTGTTTCACACACTTTTTCCCAAATTGGTCCTTAACTTTTACCTATTTTACATTTACCTATGTTTCTGTGATTGGCTGTAGGCTGCATTTTCATTTGCAGAAAGTGTAAGGGCACTCCAGCCCCTGATTAGTTGCTGGTAGAGCCTTCACCTCTGCCTCCAATTGGTTCTTTTCACTATCATGTCTCTTTCTGAATGCTGCTTTCTCCAAGATGCCCACAGCCCAGTCAGCACACTCCTTTCCCTTCCCAATCCATAAAAATCCCTGAATTTATCCCTACAGCTGGCGACTGTCTTTTGGGTCCTCTCCTTGCTGGGGCTTTTCTGTTGCTTAATAAATCCAACTCTGCCTTACACTCTCTGATGTCCAGTTTCCTTATTCTTCTTGGTCATTGGACAGGAACCAAATGCTTGCTGGCAGTGGGAGTAAAATAGCTGTAACACTCCCTCCCAATTGCCGAACAACAACAGTGAAAAAGCTATACAGATTCCGTGGCTTAAGCAACAGATGTTTATTTCTCACAGTTCTTGAGGCAAGCAAGTCCAAGTTTAAGGTGCCAGTAGGTTAGCTTCTTTGTGAACCTACTGGCTTCCAAGTTATCTCTCTGGCTTGCAGATAATCACCTTCTCACTGTATCTTCACATGGTAGAATGAGATCAAGTTGATGTCTCTTTCTCTTTTTAAAAAAGACACTAGTTTCATCATGGAGCCTCTATCCACGTGATCCATCTAACCCTAATTACCTTCCAAAGACCTCACCTCCTAACACCATTGAATTAGGAGCTAGAGCTTCAACACATACATTTGGGAAAAAACACAAACATTAATTTCATAACAATAGGTGTTGTGAGGGAATAAGTAGCTTACTAATCTTATAGGATTGATTGGGGAAGATCAGTAAAGGTTTGGTTTTGTCCTCAGAATTATTCACTCTTCAAAATTTCAGATGTGTGGTGATTTAGTTTGGCTCTGTGTTGCCATCCAAATGTTATCTTGTAGCTCCCATAATTCCCACATGTTGTGGGAGGGACCTAGTGGGAGATGATTGCATCATGGGGGTGGGTCTTTTCCATGCTGTTCTCGTGATAGTGAATGCCTCTCATGAGATCTGATGGTTTTAAATGAGAGTTTCTCTGCACATGCTTTCTCTTTGCCTGCTGCCATCTACGTAAGACGTGACTTATGCCCCTTGCCTTCCACCATGATTGTGAAGCTTCACCAGCCATGTGGAAATGTAAGTCCATCAAGCCTCTTTCTTTTGTAAATTTCCCAGTCTTGGGTGTGTCTTTATCAGCAGCATAAGAACAGACTAATATAGTAAATTGGTACCATGAGTGGGTGTTTCTGAAAAGATACCTGAAAATGTGGAAGCGAATTTGGAACTGGGTAAAGGCAGAGGTTGGAATAGTTTGGAGGGCTCAGAAGAAGACAGGAAAATATGAAAATGTTTGGAACTTCCTAGAGACTTGTTGAATGGCTTTGACAAAAATGCTGATAGTGATATGAACAATAAGATCCAGGCTGGGTTGGTCTCAGATGGAGATGAAGAACTTGTTACCAACTGGAGAAAAGGTGACTCTTGTTACATTTTAGCAAAGAGACTGGCTGCATTTTGCCCCTACTCTAGAGATGTGTGGAACATTGAACTTGAGAGAGATGATTTATGGTATCTGGTGGAGGAGATTTCTAAGCAGCAAAGCATTCAAGAGGTGACTTAGGTGCTGTTAAAGGCATTCAGTTTCAAAGGAAAACAGAGCATACAATTTTGAAAAGTGTTCAGCCTGACAATGCAACAGAAAAGAAAATCCCGTTTTCTGAGGATAAATTCAAGTTAGCTACAGAAATTTGCATAAGTACCAAGGATCCTAATGTTGATCCCCAAGACTATGGGGAAAATGTCTCCAGGGCATGTCAGAGACTTTTGTGGGAGCCCCTCCGATCACAGGCCTATAGGCCTAGTGGGCAGGGCCCAGAGTCCCCATGCTGTATGCAGCTTAGGGACTTGATGCCCTGCATCCTAGCTGCTCTAGGTGTGGCTGAAAGGGGCCAACATAGAGCTTTGGCTGTGGCTTCAGAGGGTGTAAGCCTCATGCTTTGGGAGCTTCCATGTGGTGTTGAGCCTGCTAGCACACAGAAGTCAATAATTGAGGTTTGAGAATCTTCACCGAGATTTCACAGGATTTATGGAAACACCTGTATGCTCAGGCAGAAGTTTGCTTTAAGGGCAGGGTCCTCATGGAGAATCTCTGCTTATGGCAGTGCAGAAGGGAAATGTGGGACCAGAGCCCCCACACAGAGTCCCTACTGGAGCATTGCCTAGTGGAGCTATGAGAAGAGGGCCACCATCCTCCAGACCCCAGAATGGTAGATACACTGACCACTTGCCCCATGCACCTGGGATAGCCACAGACCCTCAATGCCAGCAGATGAAGGTATTCTGGACAGAGGATGTACCCTGCAAAGCTAAAGGAGCAGAGATGCCCAAGACCATACCTCTTTCATCAGCATCACCTGGATGTGAGACATGGAGTCAAAGGAGATCATTTTGGAACTTTAAGATTTCAGTACCCTCTGATTTCAGACTTGCATGGGGTCTGTATTCCCTTGGTTTTGGCCAATTTCTCCCATGTGGAATGGCTGAATTTATCCAATGCCTGTATTACCATTGTATCTAGGAAGTAAGTAATTTGCTTTTGATTTTACAGGCTCATAGGCGAAAGGGACCTGCCTTGTCTTGGATGAGACTTTGGTCTGTAGACTTTCAAGTTAATGCCGAAATGAGTTGAGACTTTGGAGGACTGTTGGGGAGGCAGTAAAGTTTCAGGATACAAAATCAATATAAAAAATCAATAACATTTCTATACACCAAAAACATCGAAGCTGAGGGCCAAATCAAGAATGCAATCCCATTAACAATAGCCAAAAAGTAAAAGACAATACGAAGGAATACATCTAACCAAGGAGGTGAATAATGTTTTCAAAAAGAACTACAAAAGACTGCTGAAAGAAATCTAAGATGACACAAACAAATGGTAAGACATTCCATGCTTATGGGTTGAAAGAATCAATATTGTTAAAATGGCCATACTGCCCCACACAATTTACAGATACAATACTATTCCTATTAAACTACCAACATCATTTTACACAGATTAGAAAAAAAAAAGATTCTAAAATTTATAAAGAACCAAAAAACAGGAAAGGGTTTTAAACAATTTTTCACAGTTAGCTCTGAAGAATCAAAAACTGTCATTTTTCTTCTTGGGGGTTTTATTTTAAAATAGGACAATATCTTATGAAACTAAGTATCCCACAGAAGGTCAGATAACAGTGAACAGAAAAAAAAAAAAAAAAAAAAAACCAGAACGGGTCAGCTGAAGATTATAAGCATTAGAATTTTCTGTCATTCCAAAATCAAATCCTGACATTTGCAACCTGAACTATTTATTAGATATATTCCTGAAACACAATGGGAAAATAAAGCACAGATTAAATCCACGGTTAAGTACACAAGATTACTCTACTCCCTGTTTCTATTTTACAGTGTTATTTCCCTATTAGTGTTTACTTCCAATTCAGGAGGCTCTATTTTGAGGTACTTGTGTCTCTGGTCTAGGACATCTTTCTCCAACATGAAAGACAAACTTGTCACAGAAAACTTGGAGTGCACATGTACCCTAAAACTTAAAGTATAATAATAATAAAATTAAAAAAAAGAACAAAAAACTTTCCCATAAAAAGCTTTAAAGCTATATACAAAAAACACCTAAATACGATTATTTCAATTTAACATCAATAATGCATAACATATTAGTAGAAAGTTTGGCCAGTATTTAGATAAAAGAAAGACAAAAAGGATGTTTAGGAATTAGAATGGGAGTAATAAGTATCACACTCTTTGAAGAAAATATAAGCTTAAACATAAAAAACACAAAGAAAACTATGAAACACATATTCAGACTAATAGGAACATTTAGCAAGATAATGATACCTAAACATATATAAAATTATTGGAAATTTTCTATTACTGTAAAATATGTTATTTATCTCATCTTTATTTTAACAAAATCTATATGATGATGTCAGTTACCTCATTCACTATCACCCATTTTTCTTTATTTTTGAAGCAAAACTACCTTTTAAGAGAGGTCTAAATTTGGTTTCCTCTTCCCTCACCCTGACAAAGAAACTATTCAGGCTCTTACAGTCAAGAGTCTATCAAAATTCTTCCTATCAAGGCCACCAATAACCATGATATTATTAGATCCGTTTGTCAATTCTCAGTCTTCATCTTTGCCTACTTCAAACTTTTATTTTTCTTCTTATCATCATATCACTCATTCTGTCTCCTTTGCTGTTTACCTCTCTTCCCCCTCCACATTTTACTGGTGTCTAGTCCAAGAACCTAAGCATGATATATTTTTTTCTTTCTCTACAGTTACTAATTTGGTGACCTCATCAAGTCTTATGAGTGTAAGTGACATGTTGTTAACTTGCACATTTACAGCTTTAGTTCCAACGTTTCTTCTGAGCTTCACATTTATATAACCTATACAGGATTTTGTATTAGGAAATGATGAAATAAGAGCTGTAATTTTTCTCTAAAAATTACTCTTACAGGAAAGTGAAAGATTAATTGGTGATCTCTTCATGGTGACTTGCTTAATTATGTATTTACCTAATAAAAGATAATAGTATCTCTGGGAAGCAATACATTGAGTCTGAAATACCACCGATGGTGTTCAAATGGCCATATGGATTTTGAAAGAATATACTTATTATTGATAACAGAGTCGAGATCCTAGAAAAATAACTGTCTTGAATTATTTAGAGTGTTGAAGTCATGTGGCTTAATAGGATTTGGGGGTTTTCTTAAAATGAGAAGTGAGAGCTCCCTGTCCAACACATGATCATATAAGACTACAATGGAATTGGAGAACATATTTACAAAGCAATTAAAAAGACCTAAGAAGCTGAAATTCAAAAACAGTCTGATGAGTCCCTAAATGACTTCAATAAGAAGTCACAATTATTACATGATTTTAGAGGGAAAGCTTGAAGAGGAGCATTAAACTTCAAAACAAAATAGTCTGTATTTGTTCTTTTATTGTTTTCCTCTGGCAAACTGTTTAATAAGAATTGGTGAGCGTTGTGATGTTGGTGTTAAGACCATTTAAGTATTACTGCATCTTGGAGCTAAAGGAGACTCTTTTATGCCTTTATAATATGAGTTTGTTAGAGAAAAAACAAGAGAGGGAGGGAGAGATTAATTATGAGGTAAGTAGAGAATAGTCTCAATGCGGTAGCAACAAGCAAACATTCCAAAGAGTTGGAAATTGCAAGTAGAAGACAGATTAAAAAGAGGCCTAGATAATTTATGAACTGCACAGGAAATTCTGAATAATGAAGATGTGACTGTAAACTAAATAAATGCACAGCTTCTTTCTGTGTATGCCAAAAACTTACTAACAGAAGTCAGTGTTTACATGAGCAGAAAAAGTACATTCTACGTAATGTTATTCTAACATCAACTAGGTTACAAACTTAAAATTAATTTAGCTAATCCCTACAGTAATACACTGACATGTTATAAATTTCAAGTTCAAACAGTTAAATCTATTTATGACTACAAATTTTTAAGTCTAATGCATAAACCCTCTCAATGCTAAATTAACAGTTTGATAAGCCTAACAAGAAAATGTTTGCATCATATTTTGATTTATTTGCAAAGTAGAGACTTCATGGTCTAAATTACTTGAGAATTTATGAAAAAAATAATGTTGAATCACAGCTCTTAACTCTTGCCATTAATTCTTAAGAACTTCTTAAAGTTATTCCAAAGCTTCTTTGCATGCTAAATTATACTTTTTCCACATAAGAGCATCTGATTGATAAGCTTTTACTTGTTATTTATGTAAAGGAACCAATTAAATATATTATTTTGATGCACAATTGTCTCTGAAGATGTTATGGCTCTAATGGTAATGCCAGGACTTCTCAAATTGTTTATTTATAAATAGTTGATACACAAGTCATATAACTACAGAAAGCATCTGATAATGTGGCCTTGTGTTACAAAATTGTTACAAGTGTTCATATAAGAGACCACCTTAAAAGGCTTAGTGTGAGCAGCAAGGCTGTTTATTCACTTGGGTGCAAGCGGGCTGAGTCCGAAAAAGGAGTCAGCGAAGGGTGGTGAGATTATCATTGGTTCTTACAGACTTGGAATAGGCAGTGGAGGCAGGAGTAATTTTTTGCAGGCAGTGGATAGATGTTACAAAGTACATTCTCAAGGGTGGGGAGGGTGTATTGTCACAAGGGCGGGGAGGAATGTTACAAAGTACATTCACAAGGGCAGGGAGGATGTACTGTCACAAACGGGGAGGAATGTTAGGAAGTATATTCACAAGGGTGGAGAATATCACAAAGTACATTATCACAAGGGCAGGGGAATGTCACGATGGCTTGACCATGGTGGGGCCAGTTCATAGGACCTTACAAGAATGAAATAAATTCTTACAGCTAAAATAACAACAACAACAACAAAAATTAAAAGCTCTGCAAAACGTTAATGAACTGAACTCTTAACTAAACCATGTTTTCAATACAGCATAAATGCTCAAATATCTAGCTAAAATTATCTTTCCTTTTAATTCATTTAATATTTTACATAGTGAGTGGCTTTTGATTTATATAAAATAACAGATTCCATCTGTTCTCTATTCTAATTTGTATTTTGGAACAATAGAATATCACCAGATAAATATAACTCAAATATTGGGATATAAGTTTACTTTCATTAAACAGCCTCAGGACATGGTGCCCTGCCCCCAAGCTGCTCCAGCACCAGACTTGTCTAAAAGGTGCCAATGTACAACTCAGGCTATAGTTTCAGAGGGTGCAAGCCTCAAGACTTGGTGGCTTCTATGTGATGTTGGGCCTGCAGGTGTGCAGAAGGCAAGACTTTGGGAACCTTTACCTAAATCAGAGGATGTATGGAAATGCCTGGATGTTTAGGCAGAAGTCCCTTCCCTACTTTTGAGGCTTTAGGATTCAGACTAGCTTTCTTCTTCCTCAGCTTGCAAATGGCCTGTTGTTGGACTTCACCTTGTGCTTGTGTGAGTCAATACTCCTTAACAAACTTTCTTTTATATATAAATCTATCCTATTAGTCCTGTCCCTCTAGAGAACCCTGACTAATACAGAATAGAAGCATTTATCCAATGCCTGTACCCCTATTGCATCTTGGAAGTAACGAACTTCCTTTTGATTTTATCAGCTCATAAGCCAAAGGAACTTACATCCTCTCAGATGAGGCTTTAAACTTGAACTTGGGTTAATGCTGGAATGAGTTAAGGCTTTGGAGGACTGTTGGAGGTTATGATTGTGTTTTGAAATGTGAGGACATGAAGTGTGGGTGTGGCCAAAGGCGGAATGATATGGTTTGGCTCTGTGTCCCCACCCAAATCTCATCTTGAATTGCAGTCCACACGTGTTGGGGGAGGGGTCTGGTGGGAGGTTATTAAATCACCCGAGAAGACTTCCCCTTTCCTGTTCTGAAGATAGTGAGTGAGTTCCCAGGAGATCTGGTTGTTTGAAAACATGTGATACTTTCACCTTCTGTCTCTCCTCCACCATGGTGAGACATGCTAGCTTCCCCTTTGCCTTTTGCCATAACTGCAAGTTTCCTGAGGCCTCCTAGCCTTGCTTCCTATACAGCCTGTGGAACCATGAATCAATTAAACCTCTTATCCTCCTAAATAACCCAGTCTCAGGTAGTTCTTTATAGCACTGTGTGAACAGACTAATACAATGTTACAAACTAATGTACCTGTCTATACAAAAAAAGTATTTCCGAGATTTCAGCTAAAATTAGAAACATAATGATACCTAGGCTGAGTGCAGTGGCTCACACCTGTAATCCCAGCACTTTGGTAGGCTGAGGCAGGTGGATCACAAGGTCAGTAGTTTGAGACCAGCCTGGCCCTTATGGTGAAACCCCGTCTCTAGAAATAAGTTAGCTGGGTGTAATGGCATGTACCTGTAATCCCAGCTACTTGGGAGGCTGAGGCAGAAGAATCACTTGAATCTGGGAGGCAGTAGTTGCAGTGAGCCGAGATTGTGCCACTGCACTCCATCCTGGGCAGAGTGAGACTCCATCTCAAAAATTAGTAATAAAATAAAATAAAAAATAGTGATACCTAAAAACATTGTATATTTGCAAGATACTTAAAGTGATTCCACATTCATTTTCACTTGAGCCACACACTAAGCAGCCAAGGTAAATGTGACAGGTATTATTTTTCTTTAGGTCTACAAATAAGAAAACAGATTTGGAGAAATTAAGGGATATATCACATCCAACCTAATACAACCTCTGAAAAAAATAATAACTTTTTACTCAATCTCTGTTAAGTATCACAGAATATGATCAACTCCAGATAATTGCAAAACATGTCTTTGTAGACTGTATTCTTAAAAAGACCAAATTAGATTTACGGATCACATCATACTTATGTTCTCATTGATTTTCTGTTGTGTTTGTGTGTAAAGTGACAAATATCTTTTGAAGAAGAATACTCAGTCATATGTTAAAGAAATGAGATATAAGTCACTGTTAAGATAAGGAGAAAAGAAAGTCAATTATTCAATATTTTTAAGTAATTATTACTGGAATCACATATTGCTAAAGCCACGCTGTATCACATACCACTTTCTAATAATGAAAATACTCTTAAGTACATAAAACACAGTTGTTCATAATCATATATTGTAAGATTTGAAATCTGTTACAGGTTTTGGTTAGCCTCAAAAGTAGTTTAGGAGTATTTGCTGAGGAAAAAGTAATTATCCTTTGGGAACAGAAAGCAGGGCGACAATTCTAAGGACTATGAAAGCAGATTGAATGAACTGCAAAAAAGATACAAGTAAAATATTGTGCCTGTCTTATTCATCCTATGTGTGTATAAAACAATATAACTTTTCCAGTAGATATTTAATTGAATGGACAGCTTAACTAAGGACAATGAGAAAAATATCCAAGTTACTAAATCAAGTTTCCAAACATTTCTAAATTTCTTTATAAAATGAAACAATCCTATGAAACAAATTTGAAAATACATTGACAGTTGAATGAGTTTTTCAATTTTATGATACAGCCAAATATTTTTAAAGTACAAATTATATTAAGCATGATTTTGACTACATTTCTCCTTTGTATTGTATTTCCTTTTGAAATCAATAGAACATTAAAGAATTTAAAGATAAGCTCAATGAAAATTTGTAATATATCTCTATAGAAATCCCTGATTCATTTAAACATTGACTTTAATTTTTATCTGGTTCTAAGGACAACTATATTTTAAAAATTAAGATAAAAATATAAATCTTTATATACTAAATTTAGAATAGTCTTTGTATTTTCTGAAGGTACTTCCCTTCTACAGAAAAACAGTAAAATCTTTACTACAAATTAATTGAGTTAGATGACAGAAATAATGTTCAAATTTCAAAAATTTATTTTATGTGAAATGATCCAGTCCAGTTTCATGTGAATATTTTGTTTTTGTTTTTTGTATCTTCCATATCCTTAAATCTGTATGTTTCTGAAATATTTTATTTACCTCCAAATATTCTGTAGAATTTCTTTCAATTTTGATTTACCTAACATTCTTTATGTTCAGAATCAGATTATGAAAATTTGGTAGGAATATTGTAGAAAAAATGCTGTGTTCCTTTCATTGCATTTATTGGATTTCTACCACCACTCTTTTTTAACTTTTAGGAACTATTTTATTGTTAACTTTTGCTTTGTTCAATTTATTTCATCACAAGTGCTATGGTTTAAATATGGTTTATGCTACCAAAATTTATGTGTAGGATTGGTCCCCAGTGTGATGGTATTGGGAGTTTGTGCCTTTGAGTGGTGTTAGGTTGGCAAGAGGGATAAACGAATGCCCTTCTCACAGAAATCAATTCTTACTTTCTTTTTTTTTATTTTTTTTTATTGTACTTTAAGTTTTAGGGTACATGTGCACAACGTGCAGGTTTGTTACATATGTATCCATGTGCCATGTTGGTTTGCTGCACCCATTAACTCATCATTTAGCATTAGGTATATCTCCTAATGCTATCCCTCACACCTTCCCCCACCCCACAACAGTCCCTAGAGTGTGATGTTCCCCTTCCTGTGTCCATGTGTTCTCATTGTTCAATTCCCACCTATGAGTGAGAACATGCAGTGTTTGGTTTTTTTGTCCTTGTGATAGTTTACTGAGAATGATGATTTCCAGTTTCATCCATGTCCCTACAAAGGACATGAACTCATCATTTTTTATGGCTGCATAGTATTCCATGGTGTATATGTGCCACATTTTCTTAATCCAGTCTATCATTGTTGGACATTTGGGTTGGTTCCGACTCTTTGCTATTGTGAATAGTGCTGCAATAAACATACATGTGCATGTGTCTTTATAGCAGCATGATTTATAGTCCTTTGGGAATATACCCAGTATTGGGATGGCTGGGTCAAATGGTATTTCTAGTTCTAGATTCCTGAGGAATCACCACACTGACTTCCACAATGGTCGAACTAGTTTATAGTCCCACCAACAGTGTAAAAGTGTTCCTATTTCTCCACATCCTCTCCAGCACCTGTTGTTTCCTGACTTTTTAATGATGGCTCTTCTAACTGGTGTGAGATTGTATCTCATTGTGGTTTTGATTTGCATTTCTCTGATGGCCAGTGATGATGAGCATTTTTTCATGTGTTTTTTGGCTGCAAAGAAGTCTTCTTTTGAGAAGTGTCCATGTCCTTCGCCCACTTTTTGATAGGGTTGTTTGTTTTTTTCTTGTAAATTTGTTTGAGTTCATTGTAGATTCTGGATATTAGCCCTTTGTCAGATGAGTAGGTTGTGAAAATTTTCTCCCATTTTGTAGGTTGCCTGTTGAATCTGATGGTAGTTTCTTTTGCTGTGCAGAAGCTCTTTAGTTTAATTAGATCCCATTCATCAATTTTGGCTTTTGTTGCCATTGCTTTTGGTGTTTTAGACATGAAGTCCTTGCCCATGCCTATGTCCTGAATGGTAATGCCTATGTTTTCTTCTAGGGTTTTTATGGTTTTAGGTCTAACATGTAAGTCTTTAATCCATCTTGAATTAATTTTTGTATAAGGTGTAAGGAAGGGATCCAGTTTCAGCTTTCTACATATGGCTAGCCAGTTTTCCCAGCACCATTTATTAAATAGATAATCCTTATCCCATTGCTTGTTTTTGTCAGGTTTGTCAAAGATCAGAGAGTTATAGATATGCGGCGTTATTTCTGAGGGCTCTGTTCTGTTCCATTGATCTATATCTCTGTTTTGGTACCAGTACCATGCTGTTTTGGTTACTGTAGCCTTGCAGTATAGTTTGAAGTCAGGTAGCGTGATGCCTCCAGCTTTGTTCTTTTGGCTTAGGATTGACTTGGTGATGCAGGCTCTTTTTTGGTTCCATATGAACTTCAAAGTAGTTTTTTCCAATTCTGTGAAGAAAGTCATTGGTAGCTTGATGGGGAATGGCATTGAATCTATAAATTACCTTGGGCAGTATGGTCATTTTCACGATATTGATTCTTCCAACACATGAGCATGGAATGTTCTTCCATTTGTTTGTATCCTCTTTGATTTCATTGAGCAGTGGTTTGTAGTTCTCCTTGAAGAGGTCCTTCACATCCCTTGTAAGTTGGATTCCTAGGTATTTTATTCTCTTTGAAGCAATTGTGAATGGGAGTTCACTCATGATTTGGCTCTCTGTCTGTTATTGGTGTATAAGAATGCTTGTGATTTTTGTACATTGATTTTCTATCCTGAGACTTTGCTGAAGTTGCTTATCAGCTTAAGGAGATTTGGGGCTGAGACAATGGGGTTTTCTAGATATACAATCATGTCATCTGCAAACAGGGACAGTTTGACTTCCTCTTTTCCTAATTGAATACCCTTTATTTCCTTCTCCTGCCTAATTGCCCTGGCCAGAACTTCCAACACCATGTTGAATAGGAGTGGTGAGAGACGGCATCCCTGTCTTGTGCCAGTTTTCAAAGAGATTGCTTCCAGTTTTTGCCCATTCAGTATGATATTGGCTGTGGGTTTGTCATAGATAGCTCTTATTATTTTGAGATACATCCCATCAATACCTAATTTATTGAGAGTTTTTAGCACGAAGGATTGTTGACTTTTGTCAAAGGCCTTTTCTGTATCTATTGAGATAATTATGTGGTTTTTGTCTTTGGTTCTGTTTATATGCTGGATTACATGTATTGATTTGCATATGTTGAACCAGCCTTGCATCCCAGGGATGAAGCCCACTTGATTATGGTGGATAAGCTTTTTGATGTGCTGCTGGATTCGGTTTGGGCCTGAATTTGTTGCCAAAAGAGCCAGTTATAAAATGTAGGCTGTCTCTCCGCTTTGATTTTTTTTTCCTGCAAAAAGAGATTCCCTACTGTTTCTGTTCCATGGTTAAAGGCAGCACAAAACCCTCACCAAAAGCTGTCAGATGCAGCCAATCCATCTTGAACTTCCCAGCCCGCAGAATAGGAAGCTAAATAATATAATTTTTTAATAAACTACCTAGTCTCAGGGATTCCGTTATAACACCAATAAGTGTACTGAGACATTCAGTCCGCCTCTCCCTGAGTCAGCTGGTGAGTGTTTACGACAGTTGCTAAATCACTGAAAACCAGGCAGAAGCTAAGGAATTTTTCTTTTTCTTTCTTTCTTTTTTTTTTTTTTTTTTTTCTTTTTTTTTTTT
>NW_026652279.1:72841801-72986633 GCF_009828535.3 Hylobates moloch | reverse complement strand
ACATGTAAGTCTTTAATCCATCTTGAATTAATTTTTGTATAAGGTGTAAGGAAGGGATCCAGTTTCAGCTTTCTACATATGGCTAGCCAGTTTTCCCAGCACCATTTATTAAATAGGGAATCCTTTCACCATTGCTCGTTTTTGTCAGGTTTGTCAAAGATCAGAGAGTTATAGATATGCGGTGTTATTTCTGAGGGCTCTGTTCTGTTCCATTGATCTATATCTCTGTTTTGGTACCAGTACCATGCTGTTTTGGTTACTGTAGCCTTGCAGTATAGTTTGAAGTCAGGTAGCGTGATGCCTCCAGCTTTGTTCTTTTGGCTTAGGATTGACTTGGTGATGCAGGCTCTTTTTTGGTTCCCTATGAACTTCAAAGTAGTTTTTTCCAATTCTGTGAAGAAAGTCATTGGTAGCTTGATGGGGAATGGCATTGAATCTATAAATTACCTTGGGCAGTATGGTCATTTTCACGATATTGATTCTTCCAACACATGAGCATGGAATTTTCTTCCATTTGTTTGTATCCTCTTTTATTTCATTGAGCAGTGGTTTGTAGTTCTCCTTGAAGAGGTCCTTCACATCCCTTGTAAGTTGGATTCCTAGGTATTTTATTCTCTTTGAAGCAATTGTGAATGGGAGTTCACTCATGATTTGGCTCTCTGTCTGTTATTGGTGTATAAGAATGCTTGTGATTTTTGTACATTGATTTTCTATCCTGAGACTTTGCTGAAGTTGCTTATCAGCTTAAGGAGATTTGGGGCTGAGACAATGGGGTTTTCTAGATATACAATCATGTCATCTGCAAACAGGGACAATTTGACTTCCTCTTTTCCTAATTGAATACCCTTTGTTTCCTTCTCCTGCCTAATTGCCCTGGCCAGAACTTCCAACACCATGTTGAATAGGAGTGGTGAGAGACGGCATCCCTGTCTTGTGCCAGTTTTCAAAGAGATTGCTTCCAGTTTTTGCCCATTCAGTATGATATTGGCTGTGGGTTTGTCATAGATAGCTCTTATTATTTTGAGATACATCCCATCAATACCTAATTTATTGAGAGTTTTTAGCACGAAGGATTGTTGACTTTTGTCAAAGGCCTTTTCTGCATCTATTGAGATAATTATGTGGTTTTTGTCTTTGGTTCTGTTTATATGCTGGATTACATGTATTGATTTGCATATGTTGAACCAGCCTTGCATCCCAGGGATGAAGCCCACTTGATTATGGTGGATAAGCTTTTTGATGTGCTGCTGGATTCGGTTTGGGCCTGAATTTGTTGCCACAAGAGCCAGTTATAAAATGTAGGCTGTCTCTCCGCTTTGATTTTTTTTTCCTGCAAAAAGAGATTCCCTACTGTTTCTGTTCCATGGTTAAAGGCAGCACAAAACCCTCACCAAAAGCTGTCAGATGCAGCCAATCCATCTTGAACTTCCCAGCCCGCAGAATAGGAAGCTAAATAATATAATTTTTTAATAAACTACCTAGTCTCAGGGATTCCGTTATAACACCAATAAGTGTACTGAGACATTCAGTCCGCCTCTCCCTGAGTCAGCTGGTGAGTGTTTACGACAGTTGCTAAATCACTGAAAACCAGGCAGAAGCTAAGGAATTTTTCTTTTTCTTTCTTTCTTTTTTTTTTTTTTTTAATAATTTCAGTGTTTACTTCAGATACAAGGGGTGGATAACATGTGCAGGTTTGATACATAGTTGTATTGTGTGTTGCTGAGCTTTGGGGTACAGATTCTATCATCCAGGTTTGAGTGCATGACAGAATAGGTAGTTTTTCAACCCACATATTCCTCCCTCTCTCCCTTCATTAGCAGTTTGCAGTATCTATTGTTTCCATCCTTATGTCCACGTGTCCGCAATGTTTTATTCCCACTAACAATTGAGAACATGGGACATTTGGTTTTCACTGTCTATGTGAATTTGCTGAGGATTCCATGTTTTTGCTATTGTGAACAGTACTGTGATGAACATACATGTGCATATGTCTTTTTGGTAAATTAATTTATTTTCCTTTGGATACATACTTAGTAATGAAAATGCTAGGTTTAATGGCTTCTCTTTTTTAAGCTCTTTGAAATATCTCCAAACCACTTTCTACAGGGACTAAAATAATTCATTACCACCAACCATGTGTAAAAGCTTTCTCTTTTCTCCAGTGCCTTGCCAACATCTATTATTATATTTTAATAATACCCATTCTGACAGGTGTGAGATGGTATCTCATTATGGTTTTGATTTTCATTTCTCTGATGATTAGTGATATTGAGCATTATTCCATATATTTGTTGGCCACTTGTATGTCTTCTTTTGAGAAGCATCTGTTGATGTCCTTTGCCCACTTTTCTAAGGGGTTGTTTTTTGCTTGTTTAAGTTTCCTATAGATTCTGGATATTAATCCTTTGTCACATGCATAGTTTAAACGTATTTTCTCTCATTCTGTAGGTTGTCTGTTTACTCTGTTGATAGTTTCTTTTGCTGTGTGGAAGAAATTTAATTTAATTAGATCCCACTTGCCAATTACTGCTTTTGTTGCAATTGCAGGAATTAACCAAAAATTATTTACCAAGGCTGATGTCCAGAAGGGTATATTGTAGGTTTTTTCTTTTAATAGTTTCAAGTGTTACACTTAAATATTTACTCTATCTTGAGTTAATATTTATATATGGTGAGAGGCAGGGAACCAGTTTTATTCTTCTGTATATGGCTAGCCAGCTATTCTTGAACCATTTATTGAATAAGGAGTCTGTCCCCCCCATTTCTTACTTTTGTCAGCTTTGTTAAAGATAATGTGGTTGCGGGTGTGTGGCTTTATTTCTAGGTTCTCTATTCCACTCCATTTGTCTGTGTCTGGTTTGGTACCAGTACCATGCTGCTTTGGTTACTACAGCCTTGTAATATTGTTTAAAGATGAGTAGTGTAATGACCCTGGCTTTGTTCTTTTTTATTAGGATTGCGTTTGCTTTTCGTGTTCTTTTTTTGTTCCATATGAATTTTGGAATAAGTTTTTCTAATTCTGTGAAAAATGACATTGGTATATTTATAGGAATAGCATTGCATCTGTAAATTGCTTTGGGAAGTATGGCCATTTTAACAATATTAATTCTTCCAGTCCACAAAAGTGGATTGTTTTTCCATTTATTTACATATTCCATGGTTTCTGGCAGAAGTGTTTTGTTGTTCTCCTTGTAGAGGTCATTCACCCCCTTGGTTAGACGTATGACTACATTTTTTTGTTTGTTTTGTTTTGTTTTTTTGTTTTGCTATTGTAAATGGTATTATGTTCTTGAGGTTGGGGTACAGATTCTATCATCCAGGTTTGAGTGTATGACAGAATAGGTAGTTTTTCAACCCATATATTCCTCCCTCTCTTCTATCACTAGTAGTTCACAGTATCTTGTTTCCATCTTTGTGTCCATGTGCCTGCAATATTTTATTCCCACTAGCTAGTGAGAACATGTGGCATTTGGTTTTCAGTGCCTATATGAAAATTTTTCAAGCTGTGAATTTTCAGCTTGAAAATTTATGGTGTATAGAAATGTTACTATTTTTTGTGTACTTGTTTTGTATCTTGAAACTTTAATCAAGTTGTTTATCAGTTCCAAGAGCTTTTGGTGGCATCTCTAAGGGTTTTCCAGATATAGAATCATATCATCAGGGAAAAGAGATAGTTTTATTTATTTTCCTATTTCAATACCTTTTTTTTCTCTTGCTTGATTGCTTCAGACAGGACTTCCAGTGCTATGTTGCCTAAGAGTGGGGAGAGTAGGACTCCTTGTTCCAATTCCTAAGGGGAGTGCATCTAGCTTTTGCACATTTAGTATGATGTTGACTATGGGTTTGTTATAAATGGCTCTTATTATTTGAGGTATCAATCAAACTTCAATCTCTAGTTTGTTGAGGGTTTTTATCATAAAGGGATGTTGGATTTATCAAATTCTTTTTTCCACACCTATTAAGATGATTATATGGTTTTTGCTTTTCATTCTGTTTATGTGGTGAATCACATTTATTGATTTGTGAACATTGAACCATCATTGCATACCAGGAATAATGCTTACTTGATTGTGGTGCATTAACGTTTTTTATGTGCTGCTGGATTTAGTTTGATAATGTTTTGTTGAAGATTGCTGTACCTATATTCATCAGGGATATTGGCCTGAAGTTTTTGTTATTTTTTCCATTGGGTCTCTGCTATATTTGGGTATCAGGCTGATGCTGGTTTCATTGAATGAGTAGGAGAAGAGTCCCTCTTCAATTTTTGGAACACATTCAGCGAAACTGGTGTCAGTTCTTCCTTCTAACAGAATTTGACAGTGAATCCACCAGACTGAGGAATCTTTTTTTGATTTTTTTTGGTTGGTTGTTATGTTTTTTCTTAATCCTGATTCAATTTTGTAACTTGTTATTGATCTGTTCAGGTTCTCATTTTCTTCTTGGTACAGTCTTGGGAGGTTTTGCATTTCTAGGAATGTATCCTTTTCTTCCAGATTTTCTAATTTGTGTGAATAGGGTTGTCCATAATAATCTCTGTGATCTTCTGTATTTCTCTGAGATCAGTTATATCATCGTTGTCATTTCATATTGTATTTATTTTGATCTATTTTTTTTCTGTATTAATTAAGGTAGAGTCTCTCAATCTTGTCTATTCTTCCAAGGCCCAACTCTTGGTTTAAGTGATTATTTGTATTGATTTTTGCATCTCAGTTTTATTCAATGCTTCTCTAATTTTAGTTATTTCTTTTCTTCTGCTAGTTTTGGGATTAGTTTGTTCTCTTCCATTCTAGTTCCTCTATGTGTAGAGTTAGATTTTTAATTTGAGATCTTTTTAACTTCTTGATGAAGGCCTTTAGTGCTGTAAACTTTCCTCTTAACATTGATTTGGCTTCATACCAGAGATTTTGCTAAGTTATGTCCCTGTTTTAATTAATTTCAAACAATATTTACATTTCTGTCTTAATTTTGATGTTCACCTAGGAGTTATTCTGAGCAAATTGTTTAATTTTCATGTGTTTGTCTTGTTGTGAGAGATATTCTTGATATTGATTTTTATTTATATTTCACTATGGTGCAAGAATGTGCTTAGTGTAATTTTATTTTTTTAAATTTTTTGAGACTTGGTTTATAACTGAACATGTGGTCAATCTTAGAGTATGTTTTGTGTGCAGATGAGAAGAATGCATATTATGTGGTTGTTGGGTGGGATACTCTGTAGATACTTATTAGGTCCAATTAATCAAGTGTTGAGTTCAAGTCCAAAATGTCTTTGCTAGTTTTCTGCCTCAGTGATATGTCTAAAGCTGATAGTGAGGCTTTGAAATCTTCCTCTATTATTGTTTAGCTATCTACATCTTTTGTATTTCAGGAAAAACTTGTTTTATAAATCTTGATGCTTCAATGCTGGATGCATATCTATTTTAGGATAGTTAAGTCTTCTTGTTGAATTGTACCTTTTATCATTAGAAGTAGCCCTTCTTCTTCCCTCTTAATTGTTATTGGTTTAAAGTCTGTTTTATCTGATATAAGAATAGCAACTCCAATACTTTTTCTGTTTGCATGGTAGGTCTTTCTCTATCCCTTTACTTTGAACTTGTGGATGTTATTACATATTAAGTGGGTCTTTTTAAAATACCAAATGGTTGGATCTTGTCTCTTTTTTATAAAATCAGCTTACCACTGTATATGTTTTAAATGGGGCATTTAGGCCACTTACATTCAGTTTTAGTACCGCTATGTGAGATTTTGATTCTGTCATTATGCTATTAGCTGGTTCTTATGGAAAGCTGATTGTGTATTTGCTTCACAGTGTCTTTCGGCTATGTGCTTAAGTGTGTTTTTTGTGATGGCAGATGTTATTCTTTTGATTCCATGTTTAGTACTGCCTTAAGGACCACTTGTAAGGCCTTTCTAGTTGTAATGGATTCCCTCAGCATTTGCTTGTTTGAGAAGAATTTCATTTCTCTTTTGCCTGTGAGGCTTAGTTTGATGGAATATGAAATTCTTGGTTGTAATTTCTTTTCTTTAAGGATGCTGGAAATAAACCCCAATCTCTTCTAGCTTGTAAGGTTTCTGCTGAGATGTCGGCTGCTATCCTGATAGGGTTCCCATTGTATTTGGCCTGACCTTTCTATCTTCCTTTAAGAATGTTTCTTTCACATTGACCTTGGTGAATCTTATGATTATGTGCCTTGGAGATGGTCGACTTTTATAGTATCTAGCTTCAGTTCTCTTTATTCTTGAATTTGTATGTCACCCTTTCTATTGAGATTAGTGAAATGTTCATGTAGTATCCCCTCCAATATGTTTCCAAGTCACTTACTCTCTCTCCTCCTCTCTCAGGAATGCCAGTGAGTCATACGTCTTATCTCTTTGCATAATCCCATATTTCTCAGAGATGTTCATTTTTCAATATTCTTTCTTTTTTATTTTTATCTGACTGAGTTGATTTAAAGAACAAGTCTTCGGTCTCTGAGATTCTTTCCTCAGTTTTTTTCCTGCAATTAATACTTGTGATTATATTATGAAGTTGTTGTAGTGAATTTTTCAGTTCTTTCTTTAAATGGCTATTTTGTCATCAGCTCCTGGAGATTATTATACTGGGTTTCCTGGCTTCTTTGGATTGCATTTTATGTTACTCCTGAATACTGATGAGCTTACTTACCATACAGATTCTAAACTCTATGTCTGTCATTTCAGTCTGGTTAAGAATCATTAGTGGAAAGCTAGTGGGCTCATTTGGAGACAAAGGAATGCTTCGGCTTTTTGAGTTGCCAGAATTCTTGTGCTGATTCTCTTATCTGGGAGAGCTGGTGCTCCTTTAATTGTGGGGTTAGTTGAGTACAGTCAGTCAGCTTCCTATCCAGATGCTTTCAGAGGGCCAGAGCTCTGTATAGGATCTTTGTGGCTGGATTTTTGCTCTTGGTTTCACAGGAGTGTTACATAGTCACTTAATACTTTTGGTATTGTAGTTTGAGCTGTAATCCAGTAGATGGCGCTTAAAATTAATGGTCGGTAGGCTGTTATTCGGCCGGGCCGCTCTTTCGTATTTCCTTGCATTCCCAGACCTGCTTTGCAGTGGGGAGGGAGAGATGTCCTCTGACCAGGTCAACACTGGGCCTTTGGAGACTCCCCTCCGGCCCCAGTCACTGGCGCCACACCTGCATTTTCCTGGGTGTTTTGGGCCAAAGAGGCCGCTCCAAGAAGATAGGCCACACCTTTTCTGGACTGGCCCTGCGGAAGGAGGTAAGCTCCCGTCCTGCACCATCCCATGAACGCATGCATGTCACTCCTCACAGTGCTCTGAGAGTGGGGCCTTCTCCCCTACTTGGATGCCGGCCACAGACCTTCCGAGCTGAGCTGTATGCAACAGCCCCGGGACATGAAACTGGCCCAGCTGCTCTGGGAATCCAAAGGGCTTCCACGTTGCTGGGAATAGTCTCAGGTGGAGCAAATCACCCAGGCTGGGCTGTGGAGTGTGCGCTGTGCACACACTCTTGCGGTATGGCCAGGGAGGGACCTCGTAAGGGACTGGCATTCAGGAGTGCCGGCAGAACAGATGTGCCCCAGTCCTCAGCTAGAAACTGACTTTGCTCTCTCCTGGACCGCAGTCAGCTGCTTCTAGAGCTTCCTGGAGGACGATAGTGGCCGATAGAGGATGGACACCTATAGCCACACTCCACAGAAACTGTTCCATGAACAAAAGCCCTTGGGCTCCATGCCAGCGGAAGCTCTGACTCCTCCTGCTCTGTGGGCAGATCCCCTGCAAGCTCAAATATCCAATGGGGACCTGGAATCCTCTGTAACTAAGAAACCCGCAGTCTGTGGCAAGAATGGGCTGTCCCTCAGTCCCTTCACTCACCCATTTCCCAGGAGCCATCTGGGGCTGGGAACTAGCCCTAGCATTTGAGTCCCCAGCACAGGGTTTCTGGCTTTCTCCCTCTTCAGCCTCGGAGTTTGCATTGCTTCTTCATCCTCTGAATTGAATACCTGCTCAAATTATGTTGGTTTACATGATATTTGGCTCTCTCTTGGTGAAGGCAGTGCTTCCTGGCTGGGTCTAGTCGGTTATCTTGTCCCCCTTCCCCACCATTATTCTTGATGTGAACTTTAACAGCTTGATTCAGGTGGTCTCTAGTAGCCTTTATCATTGCAAAATTGGGTTGTTGTTTTTTCCATTTTGAGTACCTATTTCATGAGGAAATCCTTTGAAGTTGTGTAATAACTTATTCCTCATCAAATATTTTACACACCAGTTTCAGTACACATTCACAAATATATTTCTGCATTAGTCTTTACTCTGAAGGTTGCAAAATGGTGATTTTTAAATAGGTATAAATGATAGACATGCTTTATATAAAGAGATATACTTTAAATTTCAAATACACGATAAATGAGATCCTGTTATATCTTTCATTATGTACTCCACTTTTATTTTAATACATAACTTACATTTAAATCAATTAATACATACTTATTTTTAATGGCTACATTGTAGACAGTTGCATGTAGTGTGATTTTTAGAACAAAAAATTTATATTATCTTTTGTTTTTTATAATATAAATAGTTTAATATTGAACATTTTTATACAAAATTTTTAAACACTAATAAACATTTTAAGATAAACTGTCAAGAGAGAAATACCAATAACACATTAATATGGTTTGGCAGTGTCCCCGCCCAAATCTCATCTTGAATTGTAGTTCCCATAACCCCCACATGTGGTGGGAGGGACTCTGTGGGAGGCAATTCAATCATGAGGTGGTTACCCTCATGATGTTCTCGTGATAATGAGTTCTCATGAGATCTGATGGTTTTATAAGCGGCTTTTCCCCTTTCTGTTCTGCACGTCTTCTCTCTTGCCTGCCACTATGTAAGAGGTGACTTTGCTCGTCATTCGCCTATCACCATGAGTGTGAGGCCTCCCCAGCCATATAAGAACTATGAATCAATTAAACCTCTTTCCTTTATAAATTACCCAATCTCATGTATGTCTTTATTAGCAGCGTGGGAACAGACTGATACACACATTTCCACCTTGGCTTCCAAGAAAAGCATATATATATATACTTTTATATATTATATCCCACCTATAATAAACAGAAGTATCTCTCCGTACAAGCTTATCAATAATGCATTTTTTGATTTCTTACAAGCACATATAGATTACATAAAGATAAGTGGTATTTACTGTTTTATTTTATTTGATCACCAGTGATGTTGAATTTTTATTTTATAATTACGTTGTCATTATTATTTTTAAGAAATAATTGTTTATATTCTTCAACCATGTCTTCTTTTGAAATAGTCTTTTTCTCATTGACTTACGTGAATTCTTAATATATTAATGAAAAAATCCTCTCATATTTATATTGGTTACCAATTTCCATTCATATTTAATGTGGTTCACTGTGCTTTTAAATAATTTACTTTAAGTTTATAATTAATTCTATCAATCATGAAAGCAGGTGTTTCCCATATCTGCTGATGAAATTTCTGTTTATTTTTAGTTAATAGGTATAAAAATATTTCTCTTTTAATGCTTTTCCTACAATATTCTATTTGTTCCATGTTAAAATATTAATCTGCTTTATTTTTATTTTTTAATTCTTCACAGCCCCTATATTCTTAAGTGGTGGAAGAATGTGCACTTGTGGAGCAAAGTGTTCTAATTTTTTAAAATTCTAATATGTAATATATTGATTGTAAACCGTCATTGTTCAATCTACTTCAGTTACCGTTACTAATATCATATTTGGCTTTTGTGTTGACAATATATTTTAAACTTTTCAGTTTATCTTTTCTTATTATTACCATATTTTCTTATTCATCTTTGTCTTACTCAGATTTATTTCCTTCTAATCATTTTTTCTTTAGTCACTTTAAATTGTATTATATTTCAATATTTACACTATTAGTTATCTTAGTATTAATATTACTGTAATCAAATTTTAATATGATTTAATATGTAATTTTTGGTAATAGAATATTATCTACTTTTTATTTACCATAGTGTTTCACATATAAACTCAGCCAATTAACAGAAGAAATTTAGTGTTCATTTCCTCTCCTCTATCTTGTAGTTATATTAATTGATGTACTTTATTTTCTTTTTTGATCTATTTTAATAATTTTGAATTTATATGCAAATTACTTCCTTTGACATTTTGCTGGCTTAAGTCTTATATTTTACAAATTTTTGAGATTGAAATTAATTTTCATTATTCTGCTATCCTTAAGCTTTACTGATTTCACTGAGGACTGTCATATTTGGAATACAAAGTTTCCTCACAAGTTTATTTTTAATTTTTATTTATGTCTCACTTTATTGAAGTAATGCTTCACATAACTAACTCAGGAAAGGCAATTGGTGAAATCTTTTCTGTTCTTGCATTCCTGGAATTTTATTATTTTACCAACATATATTTATAATAACATGTTTCAGCACGGAATATTGGGTAAACTATGAGGATTAGTTGTAATTTGTCAACTTGACTGGGCAATAGGATGTCCAGATGTTTGATAAAACATTATTCTGGGTGTGTCTGTGGGGGGGAGGGTTGATGAGATTAACATTTGAATCAGTACACTGAGTAAGGCAGATTGTCTTTCCTATGTGGGTGGCTCTCAGCCACTCAGCTGAAGGCCTTAACAGAACAAATTGTTGATCCTCCTGTGAGTAAGAGAAAATTCCTTCTGCCTGACTGCTTTGAACAGGGAAATCTGTCTTTTTCAGTTCTCTGAATTAAACTGAAACATTGGCTCTTCCTGAGTATAACTGAGTAGAGGCTAAACAGCCCTAATCTGAAAATCCAAAATTTGAAAAGCCTCACAATCTGAAACTTTTTGAATGCTGACATGATGACATAAGTAGAAAATTCTACACCTGACCTCATGTGACAATTTGCAGTCAAAACTTTGTTTCTTGCACAAAATATTAAAAATGTTGTATGAAATTCCCTCCAGATTATGTGCATAAGAAGTATATACACATATATGTTTAAGAAAATTGAAACATATCTTCAAAAAATTTGTATATGAATCTACAGATTAAACAAATGTGGATGTCTATACAATGAAATATTATCCAACTATATATATATATATATATATATATATATATATGAAGTATTAATGCAGGCTACAACATGGATGACCCTGAAAATAAGTAAAGTAAGTAAAAAAAAAAGCTGCTTACAAAAAGCCATATACTGCATGATTCCCTTTACATGAAATGTCCTGAATAGGCAAGTCCATAGACAAAAGAGATTAGTTGTTGTGTGGGACTGGGGACAGCAGAGAATAGAGAGTGATTATTGATGAGTATGAGATTTCTTTAGGGGGTGATAAAAATGTTTTGAAATTAGTGGTGATGTTTGCACAATGCTTGAATGTTCTAAAAGCCACTGGACTTTACACCTAAGACAGTGAAGTTTATGATAATTAAATTAGATCTCAAGAAAATAATTAAAAATCCTCCATATCAGGCACTCTTCTACTACAGAAAATATAGCAGAAAATAAAAGAGACAAAGTTTCTATTATTATGCTTGCATTTTAGTTTAGTGGTGAAAGAAAAATAAATAAAGTAGGTCTAAAAGACCAAAAGAAATCATATCATGCTTAGTGATGATAAGTACTGTTATTGACCAAATGTGTCTTCATGCCAAATGGCATATGTTGAAATCCTACCCCATAATGTAATGATAATAATCATTGAGGCCTTTGGGTAATTAGTTCATGTAGTTCATGGGTAACTAATTACCTTTGGTTGACTAGGGTAGAGTACTAATGAATGGGTTTAGTGCTCTTATAAAAGGAACCCCAGAGAGCTCTCTGGCCCTCTGCTCTCCACTATATGAAGAAGTCAGCAGTTTGCAGCCCAGGTAAGGGCCCTCTCCTGAACCTGACCATGCTGGCACATTGATCTGGGAATTTCAATCTCCAGAACTGTCAAAAATACTTTTTTTTAAATAAGCCATCCACCCGGTCCATGTCACTTTGTTATAACAACTTGAGCTACAACAAGTGTTATGCCAAAAAAATAAAGAGGTAGAAGAGTAAAATGATAAGTACTAGAGACCGGATATGGTGGTAGGGAGATGAAGAGAGGTTGATTAATGGGTACCAATACACAGTCAGTTAGAAGAAATAAGTTCTAGTGTTCCATAGCACAGTAGAGTGACTAGAGTTAACAACAATCTATTGTATATTTCAAAATAGTTGAAAAGATTTGAAATGTTCCCGTTATAAATAAATGATAAATGTTTGAGGTAATTGATATCTTAAATATCCCAATTTGATAATTACACATCGTATGCATTTATCAAAATATCACATGGACCCAATAAACATGTACAATTATTATGCATCAATTATTTTTAAAAAAAGATGATGTGATAAGAGTATCTGGATGACAGCCTTCTACAAGTAAATTAAATATAGGCTAGGTCAGAATCTAAATGAAATGAGCTAGCCATGGCAACATTTAGGGGGATGACATTCTAGGCAGAAAGAATATCGAATATACAAGGCCCCATTTGAGACTGAACCTAGCAAACTGTAAGAATAATAAAAAGGTGGATATGGCTGGAGAACACTGGATGAGGGAGGGAGTGCAACAGAATAAGGTATGAGTATTAGGCAGGGACCAGTTTGAGCAGAACTTTGACATCCAAAGTTACAAGTTTGGATGCTCTTCCTTAGCAACATGGAAAGCCAATGAAAGTTGTGAGAAAAAAAAAAAGATGAGGCAAGACAGGCAGCACAGGACCAGATAGGTCAGAACAGGAAATGAAAAAAATGCAGAATAAATAGATGAAGTCTAATAGACATTTCAGTAGCATAGACTGTTGAGTTTAGAAGCAGCTAGAGAAAAGGCAGGGCGGATTTATAAGCATTTTGAGTAGGCTGGAAAAGCCTTTTCAAGATTTAGACTTAGCTCTACCTATGCTTAGAATTATATTCTTAAACACACCTGTTACTGTATTACCTGCATTGAAAATAAAACCTCAGCTTTCTCATCTCTAAAAAATAAATAAATAAGGTTAACATCTGACTTTTCCATTTCATCATCTTATGGTAAAGAATAATCAGAAAAAAATGTATACAATATGTATATAAAATTATATGTAAAATGCATTTCAAGCTCTGTAATGACATATAAATAGGCAGAAAGCAGAGATGAATACCATGGAATTTGTAGGAAGATTAAATTGACTCCCAATTTTAGGATTGCCTCTTACGATCTGTGTATTCTGAGAAGTTTAATAAACTCTATGAGCCTCAGTATCTTTCCCTATAAAATGGTGGTAATAATATTAACTTCTTGAGTTTTTAAAAAGTGTAATGATAAGGTACATAAAGCACTTAGCACAAAGCCTTGCACACAGCAAATATATAATAAAATATGTATTTTAGTGGTGGTGGTGGAAGTGGTGATTGAAGTGGTACTAGTAGTAATAGTAGTAGTAGTGCAGATCAAACTGTGCCCTCATGAAAATGCTTCAGGACAGTTTGCATATAATGCACGCACTATTTGTTTCATACTCTAAAATAAACTTCCTATACTTGCCGACTAAGAATTTTATTCATAATTGTAGCATAACTTTCTCTTATTTCAACCTAATCTAATCCCGATTTTAATTCATGAAAATGAAGAAAAAAAATCTGAGAGGCGATTGAATTTATCTTCCATTTGTAGGCATGCGTATTTTGAAGCAGCTTGAAGTAGAGAAAAGAACATACATACTGGGTTCAAAATGACATGATTATATCATCTTTAAAGGATGTTAAAATAGATCAAAATCCCAATTCCCTCATCTGTAAAATGGCAGCAATACTACCTGATGGTGTTGTGTGGGATTAATAGTGGTATACTATATATAAAGTTCCGGAACGTCACCTGGCACATAGTAAATACACAACATAAAATAACTCTTTTTATTGTATCTTAATCTAAATCTCACTTCTATCTTCTACTTTTGGAGGAACTGTGAAAATCACTTTTATATTAAAGTGACAATATTTTCCATATCAGTTCTTCCTAAAGAGAGTGAATCGAGTATTTATCACTAATTTTAGATCACTCTTCCTGCTGTCTTGGTCCTTTTGTACCTGATAAAATCTCCAAAATGCATTCATTTTATACTAGAGATCTGAAAATCATATCAAATGCTTTTTTCCTGGAGTTTGGATTAATGCGACTGTAAGCATTGAGGTTTCTCTCAATTGAATGAATAATCACTTAATCTTTTGCTGAGCAAGAGTCTCATGCTTTCCTGTTACTCTTGTTCCTTCAAAGAAACTTCAAAGATAAAAATACCACCTAACTATTTTTATCTCCCTTTACCTTCCATAATCTTCATGTTTCTTATCTTTGATGGAAACAAAGAAACAATAACAATAAACGATAAATCAGAACCACTTTAACATTTATCTTGTTTTCTCTTTATTCCCATTAATGTTTTTCATACTGCGCTCTTCTCTCCCCTTCTTTCTTTGCTCACACCTTTTCATCCATATGATTTCCTTTTTAAGATTTTCATCCTTTAATAGGTCACCCTTACAGTTAGTATTTGGAGACATAAAATGACAATAGTTCATATGATTTTCTATAACTACATTCCTTTTTCTGTTTTTCTTAATTTATTTTCTGTTAACATGTTCAGTTTGGTTTGTATACAACCCATGCTCTCATAGGTATTCTGTGACTTCCACTTGTTTTTTTCTGTTGAAGTTTCCATAGAAGGGCACCTAGGAACACTTGCTGACTAGACAAAGTTTGTTTTCTTAAACTCGCAAGGCAGAACACTAGCCATTGACCATCTCAGGAATATCTCAAAGAGGGAGGTCCAGCAGAATTGGTGAGACTTGGTAAAATGAACCAGTTACTGGAAAAGTGATGAGTTTATCTTTGAAATATTAGTCTGTGTAAAATTTGAGTTTAGTTAATCTATCTATGGTCTTATTGTGGAAAAATATGGCCGTAACACTCATTAAAATAAGTTTAACTCAAGCTACACTGCATGTTATTGCTTTTCAGTTTAACTGTTTTGTGAGTCATGGTACAGTTACTTTCCAAATTTTGGGTTCTGTTTAATTTATCATTTTTTTCTCCCTTACTCTATTCCCCTTCTTCCTTTTCTGCGAAGGAGAAAAATATCACCATTTAATATATGGGGAAATATAATCAGTCATCTCATAACTGATACATAACAGAAGTAGACCTAAAATATGACTCTAATCTAAATACTCTTTGCTTATTCTACTATATTTCTAAATACACTAGAAAATATTTTTGATGATTCATCATTTTTTATGTATACATGATTTTTATTGTATAATTGATGAAAATCAAAACCAAATTAATGAACAATATATATTATAGAAACACTCATAACCTGAGACTACTTTATTATCATATTTTCAGTGTTAATACATAATTAATTATGTCTTCAAAGTGATTTTCAATGTTTTAAATGCAGACTGTAATGGTGTATTTTTAGTAAAAGCTCTAAAATGCTCCCTCACTGCTTTAGTGGTTACTTTATTTCAAATCATATAAATTGTGAAAAGAAAGAAAATTTGTGTTATTATAGCTTTCAAATGGAATTACAGTTTTCTTTTAGAGGAATAGATGCCATTTATTTGAGAAATATGGTTCATGAAGTTAAGGACAGGACACAATGAAGGAGAATTGGATTAGAGATGAGCAAAGACGTTTCCCAACTCCCTCAGTGTTTTTGGAAACAGCACAATAAATGCGCAAGTTATTTGCTCAAAATATATAATACACCTGGGCGTGAAATATCTCATCTATTTTATGTGCCAAACATAAAAAAAAACAACAAACCTTAACAAGAAAAAACAAAATAATGTATTTTTCTGTCTTCAAAGCATTAAAGGCTTCAGCTTATTTATATGACTTTGCTCAGTGGGAAATCTGTACAATAAATACGCTGTGCACTACAAATAAGGACTAATTTGATGAATATAAATGAGGCAAGGTAATTTATTTAGATATTAATTTGTGTTTAATAATTTAAAGTCTCTCTTCTTATAAGTTATCCATAATTTTGCATTTATTTTTCTGGGTGAATGGATGCTCTCCGAGTATCAAAAGTTGGTTCAGGTCACTGATTCTTGCTGCGATTTGTAAAATCCCAAACTGACTAAACCAAATATGCTAGCACTTTAAAGAGCAAAGAGAAAACAGGGGGCAGGAATGAAGGAACCAAATATGCTAGCACTGTAAAGAGTAAAGAGAAAACGGGGCAAGAATGAAGGAAAAAAATTTCCCAAACTTGGGAGAGATTCTTGAAGACTGGAAAGTTTTAACTATTCAGAATGGTCTCTTTCGTGAGGTGTGAACCCCCGGAACAGCTTTCTGACAGGTGCTCCTGGATGGCCAGGCTCTAAGTCTTTTGTTTGTTAGTTTGTTTGGTTGGATGGTTGTTTCTTGTTTTTTTGTTTGTTTGTTTGTTTTGAGACAGAGCCTCACTCTGTTGCCAGAGTGCGATCTGGGCTCACTGCAAGCTCCACCTCCCGGGTTCACGTCATTCTCCTGCCTCAGCCTCCCGAGTAGCTGGGACCACAGGCGCCCGCCACCACGCCTGGCTAATTTTTGTGTATTTAATACAGACGGGGTTTCACCATGTTGGCCAGGATGGTCTCAATCTTTTGACCTCGTGATCCGCCCGCCTCGGCCTCCCAAAGTGCTGGGATTACAGACATGAGCCACCACGCCCTAACTGTAAATATTAAAACGCTTGATTTGCCAGTGTTTCCTAGCTCCAAGTTTGGTGTGAAAGACGTAAGTCTGTGTAAAATTTGAGTTAAATTAGTCTGTCTATGGTCTTATCCTGGAAAATATGGCCATAACACTCTTTATTAAAAACAATTTGAACTCAAGCTAGGCCAGTGAATCTCAAGGCTAGAAAATTAGACATTCACAGGGTCACCATAGCAGTGTGATGGCCAGAATGGCCAATCAATGATTTGTCAGTGTGTGACAGTCTGGGACCTTCAAATGACTCTAGAGAAAGGAAGATCTAATAATGAAGAATGGATTATTTACTAGTCCTACAGGACAGTGAGTTAGTGGAAGATCTCCCTGAAAAGTGGCAAACAACCAATATTAAACAAGTTACAGTGTTTCCTCCTGGGGACAATGAATGCAGATACAAATGGAGAACCACAAATCTGTAGACAGCCTCAAAATGAATGCTCAAATTTTATAAGGTACGAATAAGAATTATTATGTCATATCTTATGCTATGGCATTTGTTCTAAGCATATTGAGAGTAAAACACATGGTGTTCTTTCTAAGCACAGGAAAAAATAAATGGTCTTGTGTGGTTCCTAGTGCCATATGAAAGGCTACCTCCGAGTACAAACTACAAAGTATTAAAAGAAACATCAAAATCCTTTCAATGGGGCTAGGGTTCTGGTTTAATTTATTGTTCACCTGAAGTCTATATTTAAACTTGTTTTTAAATTTTCAATAGAAAGCTAAAACTCACTATAAATGATAGAAGTGCACTGGTAACCTTAAGTATATTAGAAATATACAACCTGTAATGTATCTCTTTGCCTGACTCCTCCATAATTTCTAAATGAACCCTAAACTTACATCCTCTGCAATTATAGTCCTCACTTTTATTCTGAAGAAAGAGCAATATTATTTATTTTCACAAATAAGAAATTGTGAATACGTTATATAAATGTATCAATTTGTATCTGTGTGTGTGTGTGTGTGTGTGCCTCTGGAATTAGGTACATCTTTCTGGAGTTTTCTTATTAGTTATCCATGGAGTTGTAAATTAATTTCCAGGCCTCACTCTTTTAGCCCAGGCTGAAGTTTCAGTAATATTTGCTCAAAAGGCTCTAGCTGAGTAGAAACATAAACATGTTCTCTCTATAGCTCCAGAGTTTCATGTTTATCTGGCCCTTCATGTATTCTTTTAACTCTGTAGGCAAATTATTTTTATTTGCCCAATAGTATACATCTACTTTTTTGACAAATGGTGCATGAATTTGAGGTCTGCTTCCTTCTAAAGCATGTGAAAATATAAGTGAAAGAGTAACATAAACCTACAAGTAAAAGGAGAATGAAGAAGAAATAAAGCAGAAAGAAAATATTAATACATATTTGAAACTGAAATGCTCATGGACAAATGGTAACGGACTAGAAAATCTATGCATTATAGACAATCGGACCTATGTAGCTTGCAGAAGCATGAGAAAGCTCACGTGGTAGAAAAGCTCTTCTATACCAGGTATAGAAAAACATGGAGGCAGGCTGGGGTGGTGGCTCACACCTGTAATCCCATCAATTTTAGAGGCCAGTGCAAGTGGATCCCTTGAGCCCAGAAGTTCGAGACCATGCTAGGCAAGATGGCGAACCTGTCTCTACAAAAATGCAAAAATTAGCCAGGCATGGTAGCACATGCTTGTAGTCCCAGCTACTGGGGAGGCTGAGGTGGGAGGATTGCTTGAACCTGGGAGGTGGAGATTGCAGTAAACCAAGATCGCATCACTGCACTCACACACACAAATATATATATTAAAAAAAAAAAAAGGCTTTGGACATTAAAAGTCAAAATATTCTTTCAAAGTCCCTGTAAGAAAAACATACTATCTAGCCACCAGTTCTAACTGAGAGAGGCTGGTAATGACCCTTCTCTATCTCCAGAAAATCATAGACGTGTGAAAATGCAACAAGCCTTATTAGAAACAAAACATGAAAAAAAGAGCATGTTCTGATATTGAATAAAGATATGAATGTTAAACAAAATAAATCTACACGTAGACTCATTATAGTAAAATGCAAAATGTAATGTATTTGCTTACCATTTTCCCTGTTATAAATGACCACAGGTTTGGTAGCTTAACCTAAATTAATTGTCTTTCAGTTTTGGAGGTCAGAATTCTAAAATGGATGTTGACCATATGTCATAAAGGATACTAAGCACATATTTTTCACATCTAGGATTATTTAAGCTAGATTTTTCTGATTAAGCAATAGAATTTTTAATAATTGCTTTTTCTTTTAAAATAGAAAAATGTATAGCTTGATAAGAAATTTATCTCTATGCTCTCTGTGAGCAGAGATTCCCAGATGGTCAGTGTTTTAAAAGTTTTCTTTTGTGTAATGTGGGTTCTGCCTAAACAATGTAGTTGAAAAACTTCAGAGTGTTTCAAGGGATGACGGTGGATTTCAATTTTTATAAAGGAAAGTTGAATGTGATGAAAAAAAGGGTAATGAGAGATTGGCACATGAGTCAAGGTCGTGCTTTTGGGTATGGTGTCATTAAAAATTCAAACTGAAGCTTTTTATTAATTTTATTTAACCTTGTTAGCCACTACAATTTTGTGTGTGGCAAGAGAGCTTTCTCATGGCAGAGAAGAGAAGAGCTGGTTCACAGTTAATTTTACAAATTGCTTTAAAAAGGTCACGTATGTCTTCATACCTTTTAAAATCTATACTTAGATAAAGAATATAATTGTCAGTCAAATTTTTTAAAATTTCAACTATAGCATGCAGATTTGAACTTTATGTACATGATGTTCTCTGTGTTTTAGCATTTCTTTCCATTCCTTTCCAATTCAATGTTCATACACAGAGTTCTCTATAAAAACTCTGACTGGTTCTTTGCCAGTAACTGCCTTATTGATGAATTATAGTTATAGATCCTTTCCAGGCTCTGCTATTGTAGAAAATTTCTATACTTTGGAGCACTGTTACCAAAGTTTGGAAAGACATTCAGAGTAACAATCCATAGTTATAGAAAATAAGAAAAGAAAAGTGTTATTAATCCAAGCCTATATTCCACATACATATGCTTTCTAGGAAAATAGTCATTGGATGAAATTTTTCTTGGAGAATGAAACCTTTATGGAAAAGGGAAGAATGAATCAATAAATACAAACATACTGGATACATAACCAACCTGAATTTTACTCCATGATATAATTATAAAGGGGGTAAATCAAATGGTATCTCAGCCTTTAATAGCAAGACATTCAATGCTTTACGGAAGAGGGGAATTTTTGTTAATATCTGTAACTACACTAATTCTATCTATAGAACCACTGATAATTCAGGGTAAACATAAAAGCTGCTGTAATAGGGAAATCTCTATCTTCTATATAACTTTAGGATTATTCTGACTTAAAATATTTAATTATATCCTAAGCCATGGAAGAGTTAATTATGTTATAAGCCAAAATATGTCTTTACCCATGATCTTGAATTTGACATCTTATGATATACCAAATGAATGTAGACTTTCTCCTAAAAGTGGTCCAGTGTTTCCAAGTTCAAAACAAGTAGCAAAAGTATTTTATTTTCATGTAAAACAAGACACATGTCCATAGCACTAGTGTTTAAGAACACAGATTCTGGAGTCAAATTGCCTTGACTGGAATCTAGACATTTTTCCACATATTAGCTATGTGGTCTAAGGCTAGTAATATCATATATTTGTGCCTCAGTTCAATCCTTTGTAAAATAGTTAATGATAGAGTGTGTATATATATATATATGTACATATATATATATACACACAGACACACACATACACACACACGAATATGTTAAACTATCTTGAATTTCTCCATCAAACTCTAGCTATGTATATGTATACACATAAATATGTTAAACTATCTTGAATTTCTCCATCAAAATCTAGTCCCAGTTCTTTCTAATTTGGGGTATTTAGAACACAAATGGAAGCTTCTGGTATTGTTGAACAAGTGTGGTTCCTTTATTTTTCTAATTGTGCTATTGTTATTTCAATATTGGATGTTATTTTCTATTTTGGAAATGACATTTACATTTTGAATATTGAACTAGGTAGGGGTCAAAATCCTGATGCTTTGCTGCTAAACTATGATTCTTTCTCTCTAAACTTAAAATGCATTGAGATAAAAAGACAGAACTCACATTTTCCCAACACACTTCACCTTATTTAGTGTGAATAAATTTTTTTAAACCAAAAATTTTAAATAAGCATACAGATGTTTCTAGTTGGTGAATTAGTTATTTGTGGTAAACATTAGTTTTGTTCACCAAATGTTCCGGCTCTTTCACTTCCTGGGAATTGTACTTCCTGCCCCATTTTAACCAATAAGGTGAGAGTGGAAAGTGAGTGACACTTATTGGTGTAAACTCTACACCGTTCTCTCTCTTGTTTACTTGAGTTAGGATACTATGGAGAATGTCCCAGTTCTTCTACAGTGAGAATGAAACATGAGCGCAAAATAGACTTTTGCAGTATTCAGATAACACAGACTCAGAAGGGTCTAAGGTTTTCCCTGCTTGTAAGCCTGCAAGTTAGTCTGTTACAGTTTCATGTCCATAAACTGAAAGAAGAGCATAAGCTCCTTAGATCAAAGGAATAGACCCTGTATTACTGTCAGCAAAATCCACAGAGTACTTCCTTCAGGATTCGCACAGCAGGACGAAGTTTAATTGTTTATATGTGCATGTGGGGAGCTGTAATACAGGGGAGGAAACCCAGAAAAGATTCTAAGTTTATATGGAACTGGTGATACATCTTCCTATCCTCTCCTCTAGAGTAAAAGGTCTTAGTCATTAAGCAGTTCTCTTTCAGGGAGACAGAGAGATGTCTCTATGTTTATTATCCTGCAGTATGTCAAATGTGTTAGAGGAAAAATAAGACAAGAGCTTTACATTTCCGAATCTCTCCAGAGGGATACACTATCTCTAGCTTCCAAGGCATGTTTGTCTTTCAAATATGCCTTTTGTTCAGAAGGCATGAACTGTACTCCTTAGAATTTATATCTCAATACTACCGAGATTTGGAGATTGTTACATTTTATTTAAAATATTTCACCTACTTACTATCAAAACATATACATAATTCTTAAGACATTTTTTCGTAAAAAAACAAAGCTATATGAAATGTCCTATAGATTATTTTTGTCTTACTTCTAATAATCTAAGAAAAAAAAATTCGAGCATCTATATGTGACCACTCAGCTGGCTACAGAAAATAACCCCTAGGAGATTACATATGGGCTTTTACCACATACAAACACACATTAAAAAATAAAATGTGAGTCAGATATAAAACTAGCAGAAGTGTTCAAAGCAGCTCTAAAGTTTTACTATTCACTGGCAATTGATGAATTTGATGAAATGTGCTTACTACAGTGAAAGAAAAATAAACAGTGTAATAAAACTCTTTATAACATAGTTTCAACCTTTTAGAAATCTGAAGCAGGCAATAATTTTGGAGATATATATATATATATATATATATATATATATATATATATATATTCCCCCAAAAACGGTTGTGTTCAAATAAATTTCAGATATCTTATGTAAAGATACCCTAAATTTATCTCATACAAGTCACCCTACATGTATTTGAACACAATCTTTTTTTTTCTCACAATGCACGTAAGATCCTGTGAAAATACTGCTGCAGACAAGACAAACTGCAAAACACTAGCAAGTACAATCAGATGGAATAACATTAAAGTATAGTTCTACAAGAATTTGGAAATTTGGAAATGAAGAATATATTTTCAGAGAAAAAATCCTCAGGATTCAAGACAAGCCATACATAAGAAAATGAAGCTCTTCTTGCATAATAGAAACATCAATCACTTTAGCCATGTGGTTTATTCAGTCCAGTAACTTTTTCTCCTCTCATCTCTTTTCTTCACCTCTAAACTATATGCTATACTCAAAGCATAATGATTTCAAATTCAAAGATCTATCTATGATGAAGTCCAGGTCAAAATACATCAGACATAGATGTTTGACATACGTCTCTGTGTTGACTATGGTTGATTTGCACTCAGCTTTCAGCTTTCATGCCCACCTCCTTCAAATACATCTTCCTGAAACAAAGTTCTGAAAGCTAAAATCTGCATTTCCCAGAACACACTGCAGTGAATACTCTGCCAATCAATTTCTTCCAGTTAAATGCATTTGTGCAGTATTTGTAAGGCAATTGTTTTTCTTATCCTGCGATCACGAGGACAGATCTAGAGAAACCTTCTCTCAGTACCCCAAGAGGTGAATGATTGAGCAGTGAAATGTGGAAACTGGTCAGTGCCACCATCACAGTACTCCCAAAGTTACAGGCTGGGCAATGGGACATTATTTTAGAAAACCCTTATGCGCTGTGCCAAAGCAACAAGGAGATAGCCTCTGATAAATCTTGAATGATAACTTTCCCTGATTCTGTGTGTTAAAATAATGGCTTCCTTCTCTTCTGCTTCCACAATTTACATAATTTGCACATATGCTGCTCATGTATGATTCCCACAATAAATTGTAAAACACTTTGGACAATATAGGACACTTTAAAATGAGACATTACTGATGGATTTATGCTAATCAAGACAGTGCTGCCAATATCATTAAGCACATAGACCAAAAGAGTAGATGCAAATGACAAAAGAAACGACGATGTTCTTACTAAACGAATGAGTGGTCAAAAAAGCAACTGAAGATTATCACAGGATGGCATCCTGTAAATTTTATTTCCACTTTAATTTTTCCAAATATGAAAATGTTGTTTCCTGCAATTCTGCAAACATTAAAATATGGTTGAAATGTCATTATCACTCAGAAACAGAACTGGTAGAGAATAGAGTCAGGTTAAAGTTTAAAAAATTGATGACCATATAATCTAGTAGAATTGAGTGACTACATTTGAGATACTAACAGTATTGAACATGTGCCATATTGCATAATGTGTTATAAATCCCTGAAGAAAATGGTAATGTACAGAGCCTTCAAACTTCTACTTTCTTCATTCTAATGCATTGATAATGTCAACTCTGATGACTCATAGTCCAATTATGAACTTTACCACTAGAGCATTCAATCTGAATCTTAGTTGTTTTTAATAATAATGATAATAATAATAATAATAATTCAGAACAATTTATCCTCAGGACGAATGTCAGAGAAGCAATTTCCCATGAAAATTAAAAGAGTAAAAGCATTCTTTGGTTTAGTTCTTCCACCCAAGATAAAGTTCATGGTCTCAGTGGGCTCAGCACAATAATTCATAAAACATGATCTAAAATCCTCTGTTTTCTTTATGAAGAAAGCTTATATAACCCTGCATAATGTGTACTTAGAATGGCAGCCTACCAGAACAAAGCTTGTTTGACTCTTTCTGAGAACTGTGGCATGATCTCAATCCCACATTTACATTCTTTTTCCCAGATACATCTCAGAATGTTGAGAGACATTTAACAAAAAATGAGAATATTATCTCCCTAACCTACCTAGTTGGTCAATAATCAATTATCATAAAATATAAAACTGATATGAAGAATTTAAAACATTTTTATTCATAGTCATTTCTTCAGGATAAAAAATGGTGCTGAATTTGACAGTGGCTTACGATATAGAATTTGAGAACACGTTTTCTTAAGAAGCTGAGTGGTATTCTTTGTAAATACACTTCTATGTGACTGGACATTGAAAGGAAATATTAAGTTTCCTTCAGAGAACTTTTTGTTTCAGGTTAACCAAACAACTTATTTTGTCTTTATAGTGCTGCTTATTTCTTTCTTATTGTTTTGTTTCTCCACAGCCTACTACAAAGTTTAGTAGTTTCTCTAAAAGGTAAAATTAAATCTGTCACTCCTTAGGCACTTATACTTTCGGAGGATTTAAACACACACACACACACTACAGACATTAGTCTTCCAAGTACTACATTAGGAAACAAGTAGACGCTGTTTTTTATTTATATAAAATTTCAATGTAAAATACATCTCTCAGACAGGAGGCATTCAAATTGAGATGTCTAATTCAAAGTACTTTTCTTCCCATTCCCATTACACCTTGCACATACTGAAATCATAACATTGATTATACTGAATTATTATAATATGGTAAGAAGTTGTCAACCCCTTTCCATACTTCTACTATGAGCTCCTGGAGGGCAAATCTGTGTTTGATTCTTCTTTATATTCTGAATTCCTTTGTCAGCGCCAGCACATAATAAATCCTCTCTAAATATTTACTAAAAAGGCCGGGCCGAGGCAGTTGGACGACCTGAGGTCAGGGGTTGAAGACCAGTCTGGCCAACATGGGGAAACCCCATCTCTACAAAAAAATACAAATATTAGCCCGGTATGGTGGCGGGTGCCTGTACTCCCAGCTACTCGGGAGACTGAGGCAGGAGAATCGCTTGAACCCAGGAGGCAGAGGTTGCAGTGAGCCAAGATCACGCCACGGCATTCCAGCCTGGGTGACAGAGTGAGACTCTGTCTCAAAAAAAAAAATTGCTAGATGAAGAAGAATGAACACATTTGTTGATGTTTTTTCTTTGACACATTTGTCGCATCTACAAGTCACATATAAATTGATGAAAACTGAAATGTTACCATATGACATAATTTTAAATGGCCTCATAATTTTATTTCTCTTCTCACAACATTTTATTTAACTTCTTTTTTATTCTGTCAAGTAGTTGTATACATATAAAAACACTTTCAATGTGGTGGGGGCTTTTCCTCCCCCTTTCCAGAGTTTGCCAGACACGTTGCTCGGAACCTTCCTATTTTTCATGTAATAATACATCTCAGAGATCTGTTCATATTAGAACATAATGACTTTGACATTTTTAACAGCTAAATAATATTCCATTCTAAGATGACAAAAAATTATATAGTAATTTCTCTGTAGTTTGGCTTTTAGAGCCTCCACTCAATCTTGTGCTACAGCAGACAACACTATAAGTGAGCTGAATTTTACAGGTCAATTACATATATATATATGGAATGCAATATGTTGGACAAATTCTCAAAATCAGATTTTCTGTGTCAAAATTACTTTCGTAAAATATATAAGACTAACAACGTGCCTTCCACATGGACTATGCCAATTTACCTCCTTTCCAGCAGTTAATAAGAGTTGGTAGTTTATACATCATTTCCAATGAACTGAGTTATCAATCTTGAACTTTTGTCAATCTCCTCTACTAATTTTAGTCTAGATCTCTCTCTTAATAAGTGGGCTTGGATATCTCTTCATATGTATAAATGTCTTTTTGTGTTTGTCCTTGAGCTTTTGTCCATTTTTGCGTTTTGTTAGAAAGTAGCTGTTTGTTTGCAGGTGATATTTATGTAATACTGAGAGAAGTAATAGTGAGAGAGTAATAGTGAGAGAATGTGAGAGAAGACAAATTTATGTCTGTGATAATGTGCCATAAATATTTTATATTGATATTTATATGGTTTATGTATGTGTATGTATGTGTGTGTACATAAATATGTGTGTGTGTATATATACACACACACACACACACACACACACACACACACGAATGGATGTGTGTATGTATGCCAAAACTGACCAGTCTTCATGAGTTTAAAAATATCAGAGTGTTAAAATTAGTATTGTATTAGTCAGGGTTCTCTAGAGGGACAGGAATAATAGGAAATATATATGAAAAGGGGTTTATTAAGGAGTATTGACTCACACGATCACAAGGTGAAGTACCCCAATAGGCCGTCTGCAAGCTGAGCAGCCAGGAAGCCAGTCCAAGTGCCAAAACCCCAAAAGTAGGGAAGCTGACAGTGGAGCCTTCAGTCTGTGGGCAAAGGCCCCAGAGCCCATGGCAAACCACTGGTGTAGGTCCAAGAGTCCAAAAGCTGAAGAACATGGAGTTTGATGTTTGAGGGCAGGAAGCCTGCAGCACAGGAGAAAGATGGAGGCCAGAAGACTTAGCCAGTCTAGTCTTTCCACGTCCCCCGGTCTGCTTTTATCCTAGCCACACTGGCAGCTGACTAGATGGTGTCCAGCCAGCTCAATAGTGGGTCTGTCTCTCCCAGTCCACTGACTCAAATGTTAATCTCCTTTGGGCAACACCCTCACAGATACACCCAGGAACAATACTTTGCATCCTTCAGTCCAATCAAGTTGGCACTCAATAATAACCATCACAAGTATTAAGTCTCATTAACCTGGAGCTTTTATGACAATTGCAGTTGAATTCAGTGCAATCTAATACTCCTGCCAGCTGTGAATATTTATCTGCTAGGAAGATATTTTGTTAAGTAGAAATGTAAACCATAAATATTATATATGCTTAATAAAATAATATTTAAACTAGTTTAAAATAAAATTATTAAATAAATGAAAAAGCAACATAAAAATTTAATGGTAAGATAAAAACCTGAATTAAATATTTTCATCTTTCCAATGGTCAGTTTTCTAAAGTGTCAAAAGAATACTGTCATAACTTTACAATATAACTTCATCAAAACTGAGCATCTTCACTTCTTTGTTTTTTCTACGTATTACGAATCCAACTTAGAGTTTACAATAGACATATGATAATTCCAAAATCAAATCCAAGATTCTTCTACTGCTGTCACTGTCACTTTAATAGGATAATAACAACATGAACATGCTATTTAGGCCCTTTATGTTTTAATAACCAGAGATGCCTTCAACTTTCCTGACAAAAGAAAATTATTTTATGATGCCTGTGAACTGGAACAAAAACCAAGAGTATTCTTGCAATCTTTCTCTTCAGTGGCATCTCTAAAATACTCTTGGTTATTTTCCTCCTGACTCCTCCTCCCCTCTGTGTTTTAATAACGTAATTTTGTTTTGTCAAATTATTTTATTTGCCTCTTGGGCAGAGCCCTTAATGAAATTCAAGGTACCAATGGATTACCATATATACAGTGCCCTCTAATAGTCAAACTAAAGTTTCCTTCAAGAGGTAAAGAAAATGTAGTGTTTTTCTGTTTGTTTGTTGTGTGTGTGTGTGTGTGTGTGTGTGTGTGTGTGTGTGTGTGTGTGTGTTTTGAGATGGAGTCGCTGTGTCGCCCAGGCTGGAGTGCAGTCCTGCGATCTCTGCTCACTGCAAGCTCCGCCTCTGCGGTCAACGCCATTCTCCTTCCTCAGCCTCCCGAGTACCTGGGACTACAGGCACCTGCCACCATGCCGGGCTAATTTTTTTCTATTTTTAGTAGAGACGGGGTTTCACCGTGTTAGCCAGGATGGTCTTGATTTCCTGACCTCGTGATCCTACCGCCTCTGCCTTCCAAAGTGCTGGGATTACAGGCGTGAAGAAAATGCAGTTTTAAGGAACATAGGAGCAAGGCACATAACATACTCTTTAAAATTAACTTAAAATGTCTAGCTTTTCTTGTTCTAGTCATAACTATCACAGTTGACATTTGCATAAAGCATGGGACTTTTGTTTTAATCTTTCAGAAAACTCCAGTCTATACCCCTCCATATACTCCAAACTAGCTCTGATCATTTCAGGTTATATTATAAAAGAAATTAAGAGAAAATCATTAATAAACACAGATTTTAAAAATTAAATGTAAGCTTATTGGCATATAAAAGATCGTATTAACTAGCAATAAAGATAAAAGTAAGTAAATAACACAAAGGTAAAAATTAGTAGATTGTTTAATAGAATAGAATTTTCTTCTTGCTAAAGGAATGGTTTCTTGTTTCAGTTATGGTTGTAGGTATTTGTTGAGCTCTGTCATCCTTATGAAGAAACACCTTCTTTCTGCTTCACCAGTGCATGCTGTGATATGTAATTTACTGGTCAGAAAATATGCATTATGCTATCTTTGGTCAATCTGCAGCTGTTAACGTTGGTTTTTACCACATACACGTGTATGCACACATGCATACACAGCTGGCTTCTGAAAGAATCACTTTATCATTTAACAAAGGAAGTTACAGTATTACATGGAATTAAATTAAATAATATATATCACATAACTCCTCTTGCAACATCTAAGCCTAATGGAGTCAGTTAAGGTCAGATATTTTAGTCTTGACTGTGCAGTTATATATAAACGTAGATTTAGTGAAGCAGAGGGATATTTAGTGCCACCATCCTCATTAATGTCACTAAAAATTTCATGACTAAATTTGCAAGTATTATATTTCAAGTGAAACCTGCTGTTATTTACTTTCCAACTTCTTTCTGGCACATTTATTCTTTATGTTCAGAATTGTGTTAAAAAAGGCTGAATGGAATCTCCTTTGGAAATACAGCAGGTGGTAGGATTAATATAGAACCGTGTGGCAAATAAGGTGTTTTCATATTTAGAAAGGAAATCCTAGCCTCTGATTTCAGAAGGAAAAATTTTGGTTTCTTCTACAATTAAGTAGAAATTTATTTTCTAAAAATACTTTTTTACATATTTATGAATTGTTAGCAAAAAAAAATGAGATAACTTGATTTTATGTATTTGAGTTTGTATATATTAGATAGTTGAAACTTTATTGACAACATTAAATTTGTTCTCTAGGCTCTATTGGGGTAAAGAATAAAAAGAAATGTAATCAGACCATCTCAAGAACAGCACTGTGAACCTGTGAACAATCTCCAAAGTTAAGCCATTCTAGCGAGTTTAACAAAAGACAATAGTTTTCCCCCATGAGATATTGAATAGAGACACCAAAGGAAATGTTCCAGTATGTATCGAGTGCTATGTATATATTCCTGCCTGAAATGAGTTACAGAACACCAATGAAGTGTGCTTTACATGCAAGCTAACTTTTCTTTTAGTGGAAAAGTGTAAAGGTTTTAGGAAATATGTCTTCATCTTTCAGCTTATATAAAAGGATGATGAGTTCTTAGAGCATTTGGCAAAATAACCCAAATTAAAGAAGATTTTTTTTCAATTACCAAAAGAATGTTAAAAACAATTTAACAAAACTTGTGGCATAACACAAAGAAGTACATGACACCAAGGAACAAAGAAGCCACACTCACAATCTGCAATAGGTAAAGAATTTTCACAGGGCCACTGGCTTCACCAAAAATGAGATTACATTCCTACAACATGTAGCAACAACTTCACACAGAGACTGCTAAAGTTAAAAATAAAATAGCATATTAAAGTATGGGTAGGTGATTTTAATAACTTTTTTTCTGGAGGAAGATGAGATTTTCTTCATAAGCATGTATTAAAATGTGAAAGAGGGACTCCCACGATTAATCAAGTTCTTTCTAGAGACCAATAAGAATGAATGTCATGTTTAAATGAGGTATGTAATGACTCTCTAATTATTTTGAATACCTGAATGGAAAAAATACAGAAATGCTAACACCGTTAGCATTTTAGGAATGATATAAGAAAGATGGTGGAATAGGAGGTTCTTGTCTTCATCTTCCCACAGAAACACTGATTTAACAACTATCCATGAACAACATTATCTTCTGTATTAATCCGTTTTCATGTTGCTGATAAAGACATACCTGAGAATGGGAAGAAAAAGAGGTTTATTGGAATTACTGCTCCACATGGCTGGGAGGCCTCACAATCATGGTGGAAAGTGAAAGGCCCTTCTTATACGGCAGTGGTAAGAGAAAGTGAGGAAGAAGCAAAAGAGAAACACCTGATAAACCCATCAGATCTCATGAAACTTATTCACTATCATGAGAATAGCACAGAAAAGACGAGGCCCCAGGACTAAATTACCTCACCCTGGATCTATCCCACAACACAATTCTGGGAGATACATTTCAAGTTGAGATTTGGGTGGGGAAACAGCCAAACCATATCGTTCCACCTCTGGCCCCTCCAAATCTCATGTCCTCACATTTCAAAACCAATCATGCTTTCCCAATAGTCCCCCAAAGTCTTAACTCATTTCAGTGTTAACCCAAAAGTCCACAGTCCATTTGGTCTGATCTGAGACAAGGCAAGTCCGTTCTGCCTGTGAGCCTTTAAAATCAAAAGCAAGCAGCCGGGCGCGGTGGCTCACGCTTGTAATCCCAGCACTTTGGGAGGCCGAGGTGGGTGGATCACGAGGTCAGGAGATCGAGACCATCCTGGCTAACACGGTGAAACCCCGTCTCTACTAAAAATACAAAAAAATTAGCCGGGTGTGGTGGCGGGCGCCTGTAGTCCCAGCTACTCAGAGAGGCTGAGGCAGGAGAATGGTGTGAACCCGGGAGGCGGAGCTTGCAGTGAGCCGAGATTGCGCCACTGCACTCCAGCCTGGGCAACAGAGCGAGACTCTGTCTCAAAAAAAAAAAAAAAAAAAAAAGCAAGCTAGTTACTTCCTAGATACAATGAGGGTACAGGTATGGGTAAATGAAGCCATTCCAAATGGGAGAAATTGGCCAAAACAAAGGTGTTACAGGGCCCATGCAAGTCTGAAATCCAGCAGGGGAGTCAAATTTTAAAGTTCCAAAATGATCTCCATTGACTCCAGGTCTCATATCCAGGTCATACTGATGCAAGAAGTAGGTTCCCATGGTCTTGGGTAGCTCCACCCCTGTGGCTTTGTAGGGCACAGCCTTCCTCCCAGATGCTTTCACGGGCTGGCATTGAGGCTCTGCGCCTTTTCTAGGTGCATGGTGCAAGTTTTTAGTGGATCTACCATTCTAGGGTCTGGAGGACAGTGACCTTCTCACAGCTTCACTAGGAAGTGCCTCAGTAGGGACTCTGTGTGGGGACCCAAACCCCAGATTTACTTTCTTCACTGCCTTAGCAGAGGTTCACCATGAGGGCCCTGCACCTGCAGCAAACTTTGCTGTTGACCGGGTCTGGTGCATACATCTTCTGAAATCTAGGTGAAGGTTCCCAAACCTCAATTCTTGACTTCTGTGCACCCACAGTTTCAACAACACATGGAAACTGCCAAGTCTTGGGACTTCAGCCCTCTGAAGCCACAGCCAGAGCAGGATTTTGGCTGCTTTCAGCCACGGCTGGAGCAACTGGGACACAGGACACCAAGTACCCAGGCTGCACACAGCACGGGGACCCTGAACCCAGCCCACAAAACCACTTTTTCCTCCTGGGCCTCCAGGCCTGTGATGGGAGGGGCTGCTGAAAAGGTCTCTGACATGGCCCGGAGACATTTTCCCCATGGCTTTGGGGATTAACATTAGGCTTCTTGCTACTTATGCAAATTTCTGCAGCAGGCTTAAATTTCTGCAGCAGGCTTGAATTTTTACTCAGAAAATGGGTTTTGCTTTTCTATTGCATTGTCAGGCTGCAAATTTTCCTAACTTTTATGCTCTACTTCCCTTATAAAACTGAATTCATCCATGAAATCATCTGGCCCTGGATTCTTCTTTCTTTAGAACTTTTTAATCTCTGATTAAATTTCCTCATTTTGTATTGGTCTGTTCAGGCTTCCCAAATGAGTCTTGGTATCTTGTATGTTTCTAGAAATTTATTCACTTTTTCCCGGTTGTTCAATATTTTGGTGTGTAGTTTTTGATAATATCCCTTAGGATCTGTTTGTGTGTTTATGATCTATTCGTCATATTTTTCATAATCTGTTGTTTATGATCTGTTTGTAATATATCTTTTCCATTTATTATTTTATTTATTTTTGTCTTCTGTTTTTATTTTTAGTTTAGCTAAGTGTCTGCCAATTTTGTTTACCTTAGAAACAAACTCTTAATTTCATTGATTTTCCCCTATTTTTAGATATATATCCATATATATATATATCTAACATTATATATATACCCATCATTATATATATATATCTCCAACATTAGTGTACTTAAATATGTAAAGCAAGATCTGAGAAGGGAAGTAGATAGCAATATGGTGATAGTAGGAGACTTCAGTACTATATTTACAACAATGGACACATATTCCAGACAGAAAATCAGTAGGGAAATGGTGAACTAGAAAAATATTATAAATAAAATGGGCCTAAGAAACATATAGAACATTCTACCCAATAGCAACAGAATACATGTTGTTTGTAATTGCACATAGAACGTTCCGATTAACAGATCATATGATAAGTTGCATAAAAAGCTTGATAAATATAAGAATAATTACAACAATGTGAAGTTTCTTTTCCAACCACAATGGAATGAAATTAGAAATCAGTAACAAAAGAAAAATGTAAAATATTATAAACATGGAGATCAAACAAGACACCTTTCAGCAACCAATAGGTCAAAGAGGAAATCAATAGAAAAATTAGAAAACATCTTGAAAAATGTGAAAATAAATATAGCAAAATTGATAGAAATCAGCAAATAAAGTACTGAGGAATATTTATACTGATAAATGCCTACATTATAAAAAGAAATCACACAAATAAAAAAACCTAATATTGCACTTCCAGAAATTGGAAAAGGAAGCACAATCTGATCCCAGAACTAGAAGAAAGAAAGGAAATAAAATTAGAGTAACAATAAATGAAATAAATAATTATAAAAATAGGGGAAAAATCAATGAAATTAAGAGTTGTTTCTAAGATAAACAAAATTGGCAAACACTTAGCTAAACTAAAAATAAAAACAGAAGACAAAAATAAATAAAATAATAAATGGAAGAGATATATTACAAACAGATCATAAACAACAGATTATGAAAAATATGACAAGTAGATCATAAACACACAAATAGATCCTAAGGGATATTATCAAAAACTACACACCAAAATATTGAACAACTGGGAAAAAGTGAATAAATTTCTAGAAACATACAAGATACCAAGACTCATTTGGGAAGCCTGAACAGACCAATACAAAATGAGGAAATTTAATCAGAGATTAAAAAGTTCTAAAGAAAGAAGAATCCAGGGCCAGATGATTTCATGGATGAATTCTCTCAAACATTTAGAGAAGAATTAAAACCAGCCCTTCTTAAACCTTTCCCAAAATAGAAGAGGGACTCTTTCTAACCTGCTTTAATGAGGCTAGCATCCTCCTGATATAAAGCCAGACAAAGATATCACAAGAAAATGTATCTATAGGGCGAGGTACAGTGGCTCACACCTGCAATTCCAGTACTTTGGGAGGCCGAGGCAGGCAGATCATCTGAGGTTGTGAGTTTGAGACCAGCCTGGCCAAGATGGAAAGACCCTGTCTGTACTAAAAATGCAAAATTAGCTGGGTGTGGTGGCACACGCCTGTAATCCCAGCTACTGGGAAGGCTGAGAAAGGAGAATCACCTGAACCTGGGAGGCGGAGGTTGCGATGAGCTGAGATTGTGCCATTGTACTCCAGCCTGGACAACAAGAGTGAAACTCCACCTCAGAAAAAAAAAAAAGAAGAAGAGGAAGAGGAAAAAAGAGGAGGAGGAGGGGAAGGAGAAGAAGAAAAGAAAGAATCTATAGTCAAATTTCCTTGAAGAACATTGATGCCAAACTCTTCAGCAAAGTACTAGCAACCACATTCAACAAAATATTAATGCAGTCACATACAATGATAAAGTGGGATGCAAGGATGATTCAACATATGCAAATCAATCAATGAGATACACTGCATGAGCAGAATAAAAGATGAAAATCACATGATCATTTAAATAGATGCAGAAAAACCATTTGACAAATTCTACATCCTTTCATGATAAAATCAACAAAATAGGTATATCTTACTTGTAATGCTTCTGCTAACATAATATTCAATGGTAAAAAAAAAAAAAAAAGACTGAAAGTGTTTTCTGTAAGATCTGGAGCAAGGCAAAGATGTCCACTTGCCATTTCTATTCACCATGGTAATAGAAATTCTATCCAGAGGATCAAGCAAGAGAAAGAAATAAAAGTCATTCAAATAGAAAAGGAAGAAGAAAAATTATCTATGTTTGCAGACTGCATGATCTTATAGATGATGTAGAAAACTCCAAAGACTTCACAAAAGAACTGTTATAACTGGTAAAGGAATGCAGACATGCTGCAGAATGAAAACTCAGTATACAAAAAGGCAATTGCATTTCTACACACTAGGAATTAATTACCTAAAAACGAAATTAAGGAAACATTTACAATACCACCAAGAGGATAAAAAAAACTTAGAAATAATCTAAACTGAGGAAGTGAAAAATCTGTATACTGAAAACTATTAAACATTGACAAATTAGAGTAGACAGAAATAGATGGAAAAACATGTTGTGTTCATGGATTGGAAAAATTAATATTTTTTTGTCATTTTGATAATAGCCATTCTCACATGTATGAGATGATAACTCATTGTGATTTTGGTTTGCATTTCATTGATTGTTACTGATGTTGAACACCTTTTCATACACCTGCTGGCCATTTATATGTCTTCTTTAACAAATGTCTATTCAGTTTCTTTGCCCATATTTAAATTGGATTACTTTTTTGTTATTGAGTTTTGGGTTATTTTGAATATTAACTCCTTATCAGATAGTTGGTTTGTGAATATTTTATCTATAAACCATTGGTTGGAATGTAAACTGGTGCAGCCATTATAGAAAACAGTATGGGGATTCCTCAAAAAAATTAAAAATATAACTACTAAATGAAACAGCAATTTCAATACTTGGTACATATGCAAAGGAAATGAAATCGTGATCTCAGGGAGATATATGCACTCCCACATTTAGTGCAGCATTATTCAGAATAACTAAAATACACAAATAAACCAAATGTTTGTCAAAGAATGGATAAAGAAAAAAAGGAAATCTTGACATTTGCAACAACATGAATAAACCTTCTTGGACATCATACTAAATGAAATAAGCCAGACACAGCAAGACAAATAAGGCACTATCTGACTTATATGTGGAATATAAAATAGTCCAACTCACAGGTGCTGAGAATGGAATGGTGGTTGTCTGGCTTCTGGGAGGGAGAAATGTCAAAATGTGAAAATGTTGGCCCAGGGATACACAATTTCAGTTACATAAGATGAATAATGCCTGGAGAATTAATGTACAACAATGTGAATATGGTTAAAAACTTGTACATTTTTAAACTTTGTTAAGAAAATAAATCTTATATTATATATTATTATCACCAAAAATAAAGAGGGTAGGAGAAATTCTTTGGAGATACAAAATTTTCTGGCATAAATTTTGGTGATAGTTTCATGGATATATTCTTATTTCCCAACTCATCAAGTTGTATTCATTAAATATGTACATATTGTTACAAAAGAAACTTAAGTTTTTTTTAAAGATAAAGGGGAATATGAGAAATTGATATTGTTTGATATTGATATGTCATACAATATGATGAAATAAATAGATAAACCTCACCTACAGACTCTAAATGTTACAACATTTATTAAGTGTGTAAAACAGGATGTTTGCGTTTGCAAAAACTCTTGAGAAAATATTACAAGAAAACAAAGACAACCAAGGTTTGGAATTTGAAGCTGGATTCTAACAGACCAGTCAAAAAAGGGGATGAGATATTGGGTCAACAATTAGTCAGGAGGCTGTACCTTACAAGATAAATGACCTACAAGAAAATTCTAATGGGAGTGAAGCCACTAAGTTAATGATTAGTCTGTTTTGGAATAAAGTGAAAGAAACAAAATACTTCTGGGATTTGAGACCTCAGAATTACTGTTCATTTTTTGAGAAACACAAATCTAAACGTGATTATACGAATGCATAAACTTTACAAAATTCTGTGGAAAGTATTGGGCACCCTAACAAGTATGAATTTCAAAGCTTAAATCAATTATCCCTTATAATTCATTTACTATCTTACTCACACATTGAAACAGTTTTTAGATCTTGTGTTCTTATCATAAAAATAATAATTATCATAAAAATAATAATTATAACAATGATAATAAAGAGGGCAGAAGGAAACTTATGGAAGTGATGGACTTGCTTATGACACTGATTATGGTGATGATTTTTTCGATGTATAATTATCTCCAATCTCATCAAGTTGTATAAATTAAATATGTACAGCTCTTACACACCTCAATAAAGTGGCTTAAAAATTAAGATTTCCAACAGAAACATACATCTCACAAATTATTTGATTCAATAGTTGTGTATTTATTGTCTAATATGTTCAAAACACTGTGCTAGGCACAGCAATTGGTGAGATGTCATGATCTTGACTCTAACAAGGCTTACAACCTACTAGGAGAAACAGACTTGAATCAATTGTAAAATGAAACATACAAATAAATTTTAAAGTTATAAAAACATGAAGATGGTGCTAAAATTGTAAAAATATTCTAAGGACTCAGAAAAGACTTTTCTGATAAGGTGACCATAAGACTGAAATCTTCCTATTCCTCTCCTTCCCATTCCTCTCCTTTCTCTCATTCCCATTTGTGAAAATTGAACTTGCTAACTTTTTAACTGAGAAAATAATCAGAAGGTAACTTCTACAAACTATTTTCATGTGAGCCTATCTACCAAGATCTATACATATATCTTTGCCTTCCAATTGCCAGAGATGAACAATGAGAGGACTTAAAAAAGCTCATGGAAAATTAATGCAAGGATTCCAAATGTTTTACACCAAGATAAACTCCTACCAAGTTATTATAACATGTCTGAACAGAGTCTAGGTTGAGGCATTAAGAAGGGTAAGATATCAGTTTGAATAGACCCCCTATCAGAGCAATATGAATTCTGCTAAAATTGAAGCAAGAACAAACATCAAATTTATGACAAAGCTTGGGTGGAAAAGTGGTGAAATCAATGAAGCCTTATAAAATGTCTCAGGGGACAATACCTTAAAGAGATAATTAGTTTACAAATGAAAGATTCATTTTAAGAAGGGACAAAGAATATTGAGATTGAAGCATGTGGCAGCAGACCATTCACATCAATTTGTGAGAAAAAAATTAATCTTGTTCATTTCCTAATTGAAAAGGACCAACTATTAGCAGCAGAAAAAATAGCCAATATCATAGACGTCTCAATTCAGTTTACATAATTCTGACTGAAAAATTAAAGCTGAGCAAATTTTCCACTTGATAGGTGCCAAAACTCTTATGCCACATGAGCTGCAGACACAATAAGAACTATCAAGGAAACATTTTAAAAGTTGGATCAAGATCCTGAAGCATTTCCCTAAAGAATTGTAACAAGAGATGAAACACGGCTTTACCAGTATGATCCTGAAGACAAAGCACAATCAAAGCAATGGCTACCGGGAGGTGGAAGTGTTTCAGTCAAAGCAAAAGCAGATCTGCCAAAGGCATAAGTCATGGCAAAAGTTTTTTTAGGATGTTCAAGGCATTTTGATTGTTGGCTTTCTGCATGGCCATAAGAATGATAATATCTTCTTTATTAGAGTGTGTTTTGAGTAAGTTGGCCAAAGCTTTATCAGAAAAATGTCCTGGAAACCTTCGCTAGAGACTCCTTCTCCATTGTGACAATGTTCCTGCTCGTTCCTCTCATCAAACAAGCACAATTTTGTGAGAATTTTTATGGGAAATCAACATGCATCTATCTATCTTATAATCATGATTTGGTTTCTTTTAACTTCTTTGTGTTTCCTAGTCTTAAAAAAAATTAAAGTTATCTTTTTTTAATGTTAATAATGTAAAAAAGACTGCATTGACATGGTTAAGTTCCCAGGACCCTCAGTTCTTTAGGGATGGACTAAATGGCTGCAGAAGCAGTGGTGTTCTAAGAAACAAACTAACAAGGAATTCTAATATATCCTTTCTTGCTCATGTTACCTGATATGAATCATATGACTTTGATATGAACAATATTCATATCACTGCTTACAAAAGTCTGCTGACCTTGGTGGAGGTTATGTTGTGAAATAAAGTTTATTATTTTTATTTTTATCTTGTAATCCCATTTTTATGTAATTTTGAAGTCTTATCATATTTATTCTCCTTTCAAAGGCTAAATCTACCACTTTATGAAGTAGATTATATTTATTTTTGACCAACAAAAACCATCATATAAGCACATTTTTCCCACTGAATCTCCAAAATTTTACACTCCTCCAGGATTACACCCATCATAATAATCTCATGCTATTTATTTTGTTATTGTTAATTTGTTTTTATTAGAATAGAGGAAACACTACACAAAACAACTCAACTCTTTTTAATTACTTCTTGCTCTACAATATATTTTACTAATTCTGCCTTCAGTTCACTGAGGAGTAAGGAAGGACTAAATGGAGAGGAAATGCGGATGTCCCATCTTGCTTTCCCATTCTTCCTATCTCATGATTATCAGCATACATAGTTGGCTAATAGAGGAAAGTGACATGGGTAAGAAGGGATATAATAGAATTCCTTGTTAGTTTTGTTTCTTAGAACACCACTGCTTCTGCATTCAAAGCAAGTTTTTACTGGAAAGGAAAGCATAACCTCACAGGGCTTTCAGTGTCCTCATTTAGTCAATTATTGACATGTCAATATGGAATACAAGCACACATTCCCGTGGACCCATTATTTTTTGGAATTCAGCAAGACACAAAGAGAGTACAGGGGTAGTGTGATATGGAAGCCAGTGTCTCTGAGTGTCATTGAACTCCCACACATAGTACAACTACGGGAATTATGTGTTTATGGCTAATCTTGACAACTTTCTGTGAATGAAGTAGAAAGGAATGAAGGTAGGCAGGCATATTGTGCTTATCTCCTCTGATCATGTACATGATCCATTGTTCCATCAAATAAATGGAAGATACAAGTCAGAAGTTAAAATTATAATAAATTTAAAGATGCAAAAACAAAGCACTAAATCAAGTATAGGATCCTTATTAATGTGGAGCTGTATGAAACTGCATATATTAAACACCCACGACATTAATTTAGCTGACCACTACATCCAGTCCAATGACAAACTTTGATGGTTCTACCTTCAAAATATATAAAGAACGTGGATCCTTCTTATAACCTTTGTTGGGACCACCACAGTCCAAGCCATCATTATCTCTTGCCTGGATTATCCCTCTATCTAGTTAACTGGACTCCATAATTACAGTCCTGGCCCCTCACACCTTTACTTCAATTATATGATCAAAACAACAGGGGGAATGATCTTTTCAAAATTAAAAACAGATCATATCAGCTTTTCACTCTAAACCTTTGAGTGATTTGTCACCTTGCTCAGAGTAAGATCTAAGCTTTACAATACACTGGATGACCCTTTATGAACTGCCACCTCCCTCACTCCCCACAATTTTCTCTGTGACTTCATCTGTTCTCCTGCCTTTGAATTACACTTATCTCTCATTGCCTTCTTTCCTGCTCCTTGAGCATGCTAAACATGCTTGTGAGCTTTTGCCCCTACTGATCACAGATACTCATTCCTCAAAATAGTTTTGTGACTTAACTGTTCACCTTCTTTAAATCTGTGCTCCAAAGTCACCTTCTCAGTTAAGTCTTTTCTATCTGTTCTATTTAAAATTATAACAACCTCAACTTCCAAACTTTACCTTCTAAATGAGTCTCTAAAATATTTACCACCTTCTAGCATGCAAAAATTTACATATTTTATTACAAAAATAATATAAACACTATGTGGACAGCAATTTTATTCTGTTTGGGTAACCGTTATGTCGTTGGTACCAAGAATATTGGCTTTTATATTAATATTTACTGAATATTTACTGAGCTCTATTCATGGATAGACTTCTGGTTGCTTTGAGGAAACTTAATTATAATCTGTGTACATGTAATAGAACATGAGTTTACCCACTAGACTTTGTAACATGCATGCTTGAATAGGGGAACTTAAAACTAAGAGTATGTTAGAAAGCACATAAAATTTGTGTAAGCCAACAACAACTACTCTAAGCTTTGTAGATAACAGGATTATTTTTGATTGGACCCACTCATATACCCTCTAAAATAAAGTTTATTGAAAGTCACAAACAAAATCAATTTTTCGGGAAGGAGTTTCTACTCTCAACCTATTTAAAACACATCAAATAATATATTCCATTCTGGTACATATATTTATATTTATTTATCTTTAAACATGTACCATACAGCTTGTTACCATCTAGTTTATGTGAAATTTTAAACTCCTACAAAATAATAAAGAAGCTTAGTGGACATATACCTAAAATTAATTCCAGGTTATCATATCTGTTCATTAAAATTACATTCTGAGAGGAAAAATATTCATAAGCAGGTGTCAAAATTTTATGTGCAACATAACACTTTTTTAAATGTATGTAGATTTTCTCTATGCATACATCTTTATTGTATATTAGGCAAACAATAGACCAACAGTATTTATAAATGACATATCTTTTAATTTCCCCACATCACACAAGAAAGTATATAAATGTAATGAGACAGGAGACAATGTTTACAGGCAACATTTGCAAAACTACTGGTTGGGAAGGATTCTGTATTACACTACAAAATATTTTTAATTTTAATGTTTAATTTTATTTAACTCATATTTTATGTTCACAGGAACATATGCAGGTTTGTTATATAGGTAAATTGTGTGTCATGGGCATTTGGATGTCCATATTATTTCATCACGAACTAATACGCCCAGTACCCAATGCTCTTTCCTACCACCTTCCACTCTCAAGTGGATCCCGATGTCTGTTGTTCCCTGCTTTGTGTCCATGTGTTCTGAATGTTTAGCTCTGGCTTATAAGTGAGAACGTGCTATTTTTGGTTTTCTGTTCATGTATTAGTTCACTTAGGATAATGACCTCCAGCTCCATTCACATTGCTGCAAAGAACATGATCTCATTCTTTCTAAGGCTGCATAGTATTCCATGGTACATATCTACTACATTTTCTTTACCCAGTCTACAATTGATGGGGATTTAGATTGAGTCCATGTCTTTGTTGTTGTGAATATTTCTGCAATGAACATACATGTGCATGTGTCTTTATGGCAGAATGATTTATATTCCTTTGAGTATATACCCAGTAATAGGATTTCTGGGTCAAATGGTAATTCTGTTTTAAGTTCTTTGAAAAATCACCACGCTGCTTTCACAATGATTGAGTTAATTTATATTCCCACCAACAATGTATAAACTTTCTCATTTCTCCACAACCTTGCCAATAGCTGGGTTTTTTTTTGACTTTTTAATAATAGCCATTCTGCCTGGTGTTAAATAGCATCTCACTGTGGTTTTGATTTGCATTTCTCTAATGACCTGTGATATAAAACGTTTTCTCTTATGCTTGTTGGCTGCATGTATGTCTTTTGAAAAGTTGTCTGTTCATGACCTTTGCCTACTTTTTAATGGGGTCGTCTTCTGCTTCTTAATTCATTCCTTATAGATTCTGAATATTATAATTTTGTCAAATGCTTAGTTTGCAAATATTTTCTCCCATTCTGTAAGTCCTCTGTTTACTCTGTTGGTAGTTTCTTTTACTGTACAGAAACTCCTTAGTTTGATAAGATCCCATATGTCAATATTTGCTTTTGTTGCAATTGCTTTTGGCAACTTCTTCATGAAATCTTTGCCAGAGGCTGTGGCCAGAATGGTGTTTCCTAATTTATATTCCAGAATTTTTATAGTTTTGGGTTTTGCATTTAAGTCTTTAGTCCATCTTGAGTCATTTTTTGTACATGGTGTAAGGAAGACATCCAGTTTCAGTCTTCTGCATGTGGCTAGCCAGTTTTCCCAGCACCATTTATTGAATAGGACATCTTTTCCTCATTGCTTGTTTTTGTTGACTTTGACAAAAATCAGATGGTCGTAGGTTTGTAGTACTATTATCTGGGTTCTGTATTCTCTCTCATTCATCTATGTCTCTGTTTATGTACCAGTACCATATTGTTTTGGTTACTATAAGCTTGTAGTATAGTTTTAAGTTGGGGAATGCTCCAGCTCTGTTCTTTTTGCTAAGTATGGCATTGGATATTCAGGATTTTTTTTGTTTCCATATGAATTTAGAACATTTTCATAGATTTTCTTTTCTAATTCTGTGACAAAATGTGGCATTGGTAGTTTAATAGGGATAACATTGAATCTATAAATTGCTTTGGGCAGTTTAGCCATTTTTTTTCTTAACTTTTATTTTAGGTTCGGAGATACATGTTTAGGTTTGTTATACAGGTAAACTCGTGTCATGGGGTTTGTTGTACAGATTATTTCATCACCCAGGAATTAAGCCCAGTACCCAACAGATAACTTTTCTGCTCGTCTCCCTCCTCCCATCTCCACCCTCGACAAGACCCCAATGTCTGTTATTTCCTTCTTTGTGTTCGTAAGTTCTCATCATTCACCTCCCACTTATAAGTGAGAACATGCCATATTTGGTTTTCTATTCCAGCATTAGTTTGCTGAGGATAATAGACTCCAGCTCCATCCATGTTCTCACAAAACACATGATCTCATTCATTTTGTATGACTGCATAGTATCCCATCATGTATATGGAGCATATTTTCTTTATGCAATCTGTGATTGATGGGCATTTAGGTTGATTCCATGTCTTTTCTACCATGAATAGTGCTTCAGTGAACATTCGCCTGTAAGTGTCTTTATGGTAGAAAGATTTATGTTCCTCTGGGTATATACCCAGTAATGGATTGCTGCGTTAAATGGTAGTTCCGCTTATAGCTCTTTGAGAAATTGCTATACTGCTTTCCAGAATGGTTAAACTAATTTACACTACCACCATCAGTGTATAAGTGTTCCCTTTTGTCAGTAACCTCACCATCATCTGTTTTTTTTTTTTTCTTTTTTGACTTTTTAGTAATAGCCATTCTGACTGGTGTGAGATGGTATCTCATTGTAGCTTTAATTTGTATTTCTCCAACGATAGTGATATTGAGCCTTTTGTTCATATGCTTCTTGGCCACATGTATGTCTTCTTTTGAAAAGTGTTCATGTCCTTTGATCACTTTTTAATGGGTTCTTTTTCTCTTGTACATTTGTTTAAGTTCCTTATAGATGCTGGATATTAGACCTTTGTCAGATGCATAGTTTGCAAAATTTTTCTTCCATTCTGTAGGCTGTCTGTTCACTCTACTGATAACTTCTTTTGCTGTGCAGAATCTCTTAGGTTTAATTAGATCTCACTTGTCAATTTTCACTTTCACTGTGATTCCTTTAACTGTCTTTGTCATGAAACTTTTGCCCATTCCCATGTTTCAGATGGTGTTGAATAGGTTGTCTTCCAGAGATTTTATAGTTTTGCATTTTACATTTAGGTCTTTAATCCTTCTTGAGTTGATTTTTGTATATGGTATAAGAAAAGATCCAGCTTCGGTCTTCTGCATATGGCTAGCCAGTTATCCCAACACCATTTACTGAATAGGAAGTCTTTTACCCATTGCTTCTTTCTGTAAGCATTGTAGAAGATCAGGTGGTTGTAGGTTTGTGATCTTATTTCTGTGCTCTCTATTTTGTTCCATTGTTCTATGTGCCTGTTTTTGTACCAGTACCATGCTATTTTGGTTACTGTAGCCCTGCAGTATAGTTTGAAGTTGGGTAATGTGATGCCTCCAGCTTTGTTCTTTTTGCTATGATTGCAAATTTGGGCTCTTTTTATGTTCCATATGAATTTTTATTTTTTTATTTTTATTTTTTAGTTCTGTGAAGTATGTCATTGGTAGTTTGATAGGAACAGCATTGAATCTGTAAAATTGCTTTGAGCAGTATGGGCATTTTAATGATATTGACCCTTCTTATCCATGAGCATGAGATATTTTTTTCCATTTGTTTGTGTCTTCTTGTTTCTTTAAACAGTGTTTTGTAATTTTCATTGTAGTGATCTTTCACCTCCTTCGTTAGCTGTATTCCTAGGCATTTTATTCTTTTTGTGACAATTGTAAATGAGATTGCCTCTCTGGTTTGGCTCTCAGCTTGACTGTTGTTGATGTATAGGAATGCTAGTGATATTTGTACATATGTCTACTGTGACTAGCCTGTGAGTAGTAACAATAAAAATAGCCCACCTAGTGCCCAGATCTTATTTTTTAAATCCATTCTATACTATAAATACCAGAAGTATAAAAATGTCAAAAGACACTGAAACTAGCTTGAGGTAGTTCCCAGCGACACTTTTAATTATCAAATTAAAATTGGAAATTTTGATAATTAAAATACAAAATGATAGACATGGATTGGATTGCAATTCATTAAATGAAATAGAAATTCATGAATCCATAGCTATGTAATAAAATAAAACAATATATAAATGAGAAAACTCTAAACCAGAATGCCAATAAATACATATAGAAGAAAGAGTGAAATTTTTAAATCACCATTTGTTAACTATCAAAGTAATAATGAATGCAAGAAGCTTCAATAGATAACAAAACACATGGTAAGTGTTCGATAAGGAACAAGATATTTACAATGTATCTCACCATTAAAAACTTATTAAATGGGAAAAGCAGTGATTTTTAATGAAGAAATCGGGCAGATATCACTTTATATAAAGTGATACAATGTAGCTTTACCAGTGATGGGATAAATTGAATAGGACACATAGAGAATACAGGACTACTTGCATGATATTTTTACCAAAAATTCATAAATTGAGTTTACGTGTGAAAAAATATATAAGGTCATTTAAATTGATAGACATTTTATAAAATAACAGACCTGTAATCTTCAAACATGTCAAGATTACAAAAGTCACAGAATAACTTAAAAAATCTTGCCCACTTAAATAAACGAAACAGACATGACAAATAGACATTTTTGGGATGTAGGCAGACAATTCTCCATGAGTCTTTTATAGTTTTGCATATCCCATTCACAGAGGTACTGACAGAATTTGTTCTGCCATATGTTTTCAAGGATGGTTGTATAACAAGAGGCTTGGTAGATATGATTTTATTTATTTATTTATTTTCTTTGAGATGGGAGTTTCACTCTTGTTGCCCAGGCTGGAATGCAGCGGCGGTATCTCGGCTCACTGCAACCTCCACCTTCTGGTTTCAAGCAATTCTCCTGCCTTAGCCTCCCAAGTAGCTAGGACTAAAGGCACTCGCCACCACGCCCGGCTAATTTTCTTGTATTTTTAGTAGAGATGGGGTTTCACCATGTTGGCCAGGTTGGACTCGCAATCCTGACCTCGTGATCCGCACGCCTCAGCCTCTCAATGTTCTGGGATTAAAGGCCTGAGACACTGTGCCTGGCCCAGATGGTCTTTTGCTTTAAAGCAGATACTAGATTTTTGTTTTGTTGCTATCTAGATAACTTGTAAGATAGATAATGGCTCCATGCAGGGCAAAGATTAGATAGGATAACTTTCAGCCCATCACATAAACATAGACGTTTCTTTGTTTTTTTTGTTTGTTTGTTTTGTTTTGTTTTTTTTTTTTTTTTTTTTTTTGAGATGGATGCTCACTGTGTCGCCCAGGCTGGAGTGCAGTGACGTGATCTCGGCTCACTGCAAGCTCTGCCTCCCGGGTTCACGCCATTCTCCTGCCTCAGCCTCCCGAGTAGCTGGGACTACAGGCGCCCGCCACCACGCCCGGCTAATTTTTTGTATTTTTGGTAGAGACGGGGTTTCACCATGTTAGCCAGGATGGTCTCGATCTTCTGACCTCGTGATCCACACGCCTTGGCCTCCCAAAGGGCTGGGATTACAGGCATGAGCCACCGCACCCGGCCAGGTTCAGGTTTTTTAATCTGCAGTACAGATTGTACCTTATTTGTGTAGCACTCACCTAAGCCACACCATATCACCTCCATGGGAACTGAGGAGCAAAGAATTTGAAACAAACATGTGATATGTTAACTTGTTAGCTTACAAATCAGGTAAAACCTGAGAAAGCCTAGATAGAGATAACTGGCAACAACTGAATATGTCTGAGGAGTAGATGGTAATAATGTATCTACATTAATTTCCTGATTTTGATAGCTAGTGTGATTATGTTGTAGAAAGTCCTTTTGTATAGGAACTATAAAATAAATCATATGGTGATGATAGGCACCAATTAATTAATTATCTCCAAATGTCAGGAAAAAATGTTAATGGTATTTTGCTTGTTATTTTCCCATGTTTGAAATTATTTCAAAATTAAAAATATATATTCAAAATGAAAATAGGCCAGTCACAGTGGCTCACGCCTGTAATCCCAGCACTTTGTGAGGCCGAGGCGGGAGGATCACGAGGTCAGGAGATGGAGACCATCCTGGCTAACACGGTGAAACCCCGTCTCTACTAAAAATACAAAAAATTAGCCGGGCGTGGTGAGGAGAATGGTGTGAACCCGAGATCGTGCCACTGCACTTCATCCTGGGCGACAGAGCAAGACTCCGTCTCAAACAAACAAACAAACAACAAAAAAAGGACATGAAAATAACAAATAGGTAAAATGGATGCAAAAAAGACACAAATATTAAGACAGTCAAATGAAATCCAATATAGTTTTATTTCAATCAAGAAAAAGCAATAGCAAGAATGCAGACCTACTCAAAAGCTACACATAAATCAACTTTCATGAAAGAGAAAAATTATGTTAAAATTATACACTATAAGCTTTAAAATACAGTGAAAAAGCACATTGTATACCTAACAATATTGAAGAAAACTTACCAACACCAAGAAATGTCCTAGTAAATATATTAAATTGTAAAAAAGAAATATTATTTGGGTATTTGGAAAAACAGAGACTTTTAAGAAGAAAAAATTGTGACTATCATCACAAATTTTCTTTTTAGTTGAGTAATCATTTTCCTATTTTTTTATATTTTAAGAAAAATATTTGGCATGTCAGAATAAAATGGTAAAAGCATTCAAGATAGTCAAGAAAAGAAAATATGAGGCAAGAAATAGAGATATATTTTTAAGTATAAAAGTCACTGACAGACTGCTATCAACATAAATATAGAAGAATTCAGATATTACTGCTCTTATCAAAACTTTCTGAAGAGTATACTTCAGAACAAATTTCAAAAAGTCAAAATGACCAGAGAAACATTGATATAAGAACAAGTAGTGGGCATTAAACATATATTTACCAGTAAATTTAGACTAAAGGGAGGTTAAAAGTATATAGTGTGTAACAAGTGTATGTTCAATGAAGTATGAAAAATTATTTTTTAAATTGTGCAGAGAATAGATATTATAACCAATAGATATTATAACCAAAAATATTATAACCATTTTAAGCATATTGCTCATCATAGCATTAGTATTGTTCAACTGACATGTTGTGTGCTTAATGTGGATAAAACAAGTAAGTAGTTACAGGATTTTGAATTCTTCCTGTGTTAGTGAGAACCAGGCTTATTGCATAGAAAAAGAAGAAAATAAAGGTGTCTCTCTCTCTCTCCCCCATTCTCTCTTTCTTTCTTTCTCTCACAAACGTCCTAACTCTGTCCTTAGCAAATAACTGAAATTTTGAGAGGCTGAAGTGGGCAGATCATGAGGTCAGGAGTTTGAGACCAGACTGGCCAACATAGTGAATTTCCGTGTCTACTAAAAATACCACAATTAGCCAGGCATCATGGTGCGCACCTGTAATCCCAGCTACTCGGGAAGTTGAGGCAGGAGAATCACTTGAACCCGGGAGGCAGAGGTTGCAGTGAGCCGAGATCGCACCACTGCACTTCAGTCTGGGCAACAGAGTGAGACTCTGTCTCAAAAAAAAAAAAAAAAAAAAAAAAAAAGAACAGAAATCAATGAGCAGCCCATTAGTAATGAGCATCCATACCATTCAGATTATAGCCTTGAAACACCACTGCGCACTACAGAGAGTAGGACTTATTGGAAAAACAGCTCTTTGCAAGTTGTGGCAGGAAATACCCAAGATGGGCTAAAACTTCTTATTCTAGATATTTAAAAAGTTACCAAAACACTAGGATTATGCCTTGTAATAATTTGTTATGTTATACATATGCATTATGTGGGTGTTTTGTTTTTTGTTACTCAGTCATCTATCACAACATAAAGGTAAAAATAAATTATGATTGATTATAGAAAAATTGGGTAATAGGAAGAAATAAAAGGTAAAAGTAAATTGGTTTATTAATTAGGTGCTAATTAAGAGCTATAAATAATGATACATAAGGTTTTTTATAATATCAAAATTTTAGCATAATGATTGTATGACTTTTTTTAACAGCAACTTGAGTTAACTTATATATGAACATAAACAGCAGTTAAAATTAGTGCAAGAATCATAAATTCAAAACAGTGATTAGGAGTTATTAGATTGAAAGTAAGCAAGTAACATGATGACACAAAAATTCACTTACATAAAACCTAAATAGATAAACCAGTTAATGATTTTTAAAAAGTAAAAATACATTACAATTAATTTGTTAATCAAAATGAGCAATGCTAGTCATCAGTAAATGCCAGAAAAATATGACAATATTATATGGGAAATAAATGAATTGGAAAAAATAGTGCAATTTAGTAAGCACAGTAATAAACTATAATTAATTTAAAAAGTAAAGCCTGCAAAATAGTCAATAATTAAGAATCGTAGTTAAAAATGGTAGCTAATTATACGAAAATTGATCAAAAAGCAAATTGACAGTGTAGGTAAAGCCATTGATAGAAATGCAGAATTTTAAACTTTTCTGGAGCCACCGTCAACTAAAGCTCTGTATTATACGATGGTGGCAATTAAACAAAGGTGTTTCTGACCTTTGTTTGGCCTCCTAATATACTTGCAGTTGAATAACTAATTAGTTTTGATTAAGCTTAGGAAACAGATGAGAGGGAAAATATTACCTTATTATGTATTTTTTTCTATGAATGTGGGTATGTTTGAAAGGAGAGGCTCTTTCTTAACTGCTACTTTTAATTAAACATCTATAAACAAAATAATCTTTTAATTAATGTATTAGTTCAATAATTCTTGAGGAATTTGTGGTGTTTGGTAACATGGATAAATTATTTAGGTGTTATTTCTGAGATTTTGGTGCACCCATCGCCTAAGATGAGTACACTATACCCTCTGTGCAGTCTTTTATTCCTCAGCCACCTCCCACCCTTCCCCCAAACTCTCCAGAGTCCATTATATATTTCTTATGCCTTTGCATTGTCATAACCTAGCTCCAAGTCACATGTAGAAGAATGAAGCTGGATCCTCATCTCTCACTTCATACAAATATCAACTCAAGATGAATCAAAGACTTAAATCCAAAACCTGAAACCACACAAATTCTAGAAGATAACATCAGAAAAACTCTTCTAGACATTGGCTTACAAAAAGAGTTTATGATCAAGAACCCAAAAGCAAATGAAACAAAAACAAACATAAATGGATGGGACTTAATTAAACTAAAAAGCTTCTGCACAGCAAAACAAACACCCAGCAGAATAAACAGACAACCTATAGAATGGACGACAATATTCACAAACCATGCACCTAACAAAGGACTAATATCCAGAGTCTACAAGGACTGAAACAAATCAGCAAAATAATAATAATAATAATGATAATCCCATCAAAGGAACTCAAATCAGCAAGAAAAACAACAACAACAAATAGTCCTCATGAATGGACAATTCTCAAAAGAAGACATACATGTGGCCAACAAACACATGAAAAGATGCTCAACATCTCTAATTATCAAGGAACTGAAAAATAAAACCACAATGCAATGCCACCTTACTCCTGTAAGAATGGCCATAATTTAGAAATCAAAAAATATTAGATGTTAGCATGGATGTGGTGGAAAGGGAATATTTTACATTGTTGGTGGGAGTATAAAGTACTACAATCAGGATGAAAAACAGTATGGAGATTAAACTAAAAGAAGAACTACCATTTGATCCAGCAATCCCACTACTGGGTATCTACCCAGAGGAAAAAAAAGTCATTATATGAAAAAGGCACTTACACTCATATGTTTATGGCAGCACAATTTGCAATGTAAAAATATGGAATGAGCATAAATGCCCACCAGCCAATGAGGAAATAAAGAAAATGTGATGTATGTGTGTTTGTGTGTGTGTGTGTATTTATATTTACATTATATACATCATTTATATTCCATTATATGTTATATACATTATATTATATAATACATTATATATAATCATATACATTATATATATATTATATATATAATGGAATACTACTAGGCTATAAAAATGGAATGAAATAATGGCATTTGCAACAACCTAGATAGAGTTGGAGACCGTTATTCTACATGAAGTAACTCAGGAATGGAAAACCAAACATTGTAAATAATCATTTAGACAAGGGTCTTGATATACATTTTTCTACATATATATGTAGACATATAAATGTGTAAAAGAGGAGAAATCAATGTGATTTACTAAAAGAAAGTCACTAGCTAAAAAGATGGAAAAAGTAATGATGAACAAACTCAATGTAAATAGACTATAAATATATGAAAGGTCCTAATAGTACATCAACATCATATAAATATAAATAATGGACTGAAAGTATTGTTTCTAATAAAGAATAAGACTTAATAAAACTTTGTCAGCCATAGTTCAATTAGTTAAAATATTAACATGTTAACCTCCAAAATGCCAAATATCTGAATTAATTGAATCACATAAATGTACATTCAGAAGGACATTTCAATCATGTTAACTTTTACCTTTAAATATAACAAAAGCAAACAGGGCAAAAAAAGAATATAGTGTATAATATAGTCCTTCTTTGTTACAGTAATTACATGATAATTAAATGAGAATTGATGTAATGATCTGTATATAATCTCTGTTCTTTCTTTGTTCATTTGACGTTGACACTTGAACATATCGGTCGTGGTATAGTTTGGATATTTATCCCCTCCGAATCTCATGTTGAAATTTGATCCCCAGTGCTGGAGATGGGCCTGGTGAAAGGTGTCAAGGTTATGGGGCAGATCCCTCATGAATGGCTTGGTACCATTGTTGAGAGATTGAGTGAGTTCTCACTCTCAGTTCCTATGAGAACTGGTTGTTCTCATAGGTACTTAAAAAGAACTGATACTGAAAAAGAACCTGGCACTTCCCTCCCCTGTCTCTTGATTCTCTCTTGTCACGTGATCTACACGTGCTGGCTCCCCATCCCATTCAGCCATGAGTGGAAGCTTCCCGAGCCCCTCACCAGAAGCAGATATTGGTGCCGTGCTTCTGGTGCAGCCTGCAGAACCATGAGCTGAATAAACCTCTTTTCCTTATAAATTGCCCATCCTTAGGTATGCCTCCACAAGCAGTGTCAGGTCCTAAAGATGATTAAACCACCTTAGCTCACTGAAGTTAAGAGACTGAAATAGTTGCAGCAGGGTCTGTTTCTGTAAAACACAACACACGATGATGACATGTTATCTGAGTCCTTACTTAAAATCATTCTCATTAAAATTAAAAACTCTATGTAATATTAAAATCCTTCCATTTTTATAACCTAATTTTGGACCCATAAAATATTAAATTATTCTTAAATATCCCATATTAAATACTTGGAATGACTTTAAGAGGGAATATTAAATTAATATTATTATACTATATTTTGTCTTTATACTTTAATACTATAATATTGATAACATAGATTATATAATGCTTTATGATTTACAATTCTTCTTATTTAATTACCTCAAAATCCTTGTAAAAAAATAGGACTTATTTCTTTATTTTATATGTAAAGAAACTGAACATTATTGGAACTGAAATAGTTTACCAAGTGAGTGCAGATTCATTTCTTCCATATTTTTGTTTCCTTCTAAGTTTTTTGTTCAATTCACTTGAGAATACTTCCTATAAGATGCTTTCCATTTTGATAATATAAGTTTATGGCAAATGAAATTTATTATATATTAATATTTTTTTCTCTTAACTGTAATGAAATTATATTTTTAATTTTTAAATAATTATATTGTCAATTGCTATTTTGTTCTTTCACTCAGCGAAAGGGACGTTAAAGTCCAGTCTGAATATGAATGGGAGCTTGTTGATCTTGATCCTCAATGTAAGAATTCTGTGGCTAAAGAGAATCATGTCAGGGTGAATTAAAGATTGGTTGCAGATGGTTAAGTGATATCACTCTTTCATTACTTCTATAATTGCCCATGATTCATATTCTCTTCATCAGACATTAATAAGTTGGTGAGAACCAAGTAAAGCATATTTCAAGATGGTTGTTCTGCTTCCTCTTATTCCCTGGAGTTTGACTTCGTTTATTACATAAAAAGGAGGACATAGTCCAAGAAGGGCATATTCAAAGAGAGGATGTTGGGGAAACTCAAAGTCACAGTATTTGTAATCTTGTGGTTTTATTTTCTTATAATGTTTAACATGAACAGAAATTAGAATTTTTTGAAAAAATTCATGGAATAAAGTGCCACATCATTATAAAAATACCAGGAAAAACAAATGAACAAACAAACATCGTTTGAGTTAGGGATTAAAAAATTAGAAGTAATTTTAAAAATGGGATTTCAAATGTCTCAGAAAATAGAATTGCATGGTTTCAGATCAGTATTTGAAAATTAAGGAGCCACATTTTGTTGCCATGACAAAATAGTTTTGATTATCTAAAGATGAAATGAGGAAGCTTTCTAGGTTTGTTTTCTTATCTCAAAGTAAAACGTTTGAATAAGGTGATCTCTAACAATCTTCCAGTTTTACTATTTCAGTGTTATCTTTTAGATATTGACACATTACTGCATTTATAAAAACTACCCCTGAATAGTTCTTAATGGTGTATATTACATGAGTTGACCGATCCCCACGTATCTGCTTACCACCTTTCATTATGTATAATTTTCACTCTTTACTTTCATCTGTAATGAACTTTCTTAAAGACAAAATGAATTCAAACAACCTAACACCTTCCCTGATGCCTGCCCCAAACTCATTATCCATGCCTCTCTTAGGGTAACATATCTTTTTTTTTATGATTTATTATGTTTCTTTAGACATTAATTTATTTTCTTTCTAGACAATCTGTCTTGTTTATAAAACTTTGATTTGGGTATGGGGGCTATCTTCTGCATTAAAATCCTTTGAGGTATTAAAGTGAAAATTCCTGGAACAGATCCAGAACTACTGGACAACTTGCAATAACCTTCTCTACAATATGCTAAAGTATATTCTTACAGACACTTAGTGTTATAGAGCCCCTGCTATAAGTTCTTTTATTTACTCTTGTCTTTTCCACCTCCTCTCTTATATCAGTTATGACCAATACACAGACTCAGCCTGACAAACTTTCTGATCTAATCTTGAATATGTTTTCAGATTATCAGTATCGTCTGACTGATAGGCTAGATTGCTGTCAGCCTTGTTGTTATACATTTTGCTCCCTGGGGACTATTTTCTGAGTGCTTTCCACTGTCTCTTTATGTCGTTATTAGAATATTTTTTTTTCAAAGTAGACCACCAAATGGAAACACAACTTTTTACCTGTTTGATTAATGCTATGGTCGAGGGTACCTTATTGCATGTTTTATCCAACAAGCTGCACCATCTTAGATTTTTGAAGATAGCCTGAATCAAGCCCAAATGAGTCACTTCCTTTTGTTTATTCAAATTGGAACTCAATTTCACCCAATGCATAGGTCAGCCCTGTGCCTATGATTCTTTCCTTGGAGGCCCTATACTTATCAAAGGTATGGAATTTTGCCTCTTCCTGTATACGCTAAGACTCTATGAATAGAAAGTCTGTATTTTTGGTGTTGTGTGTGTGTGTGTGTGTGTGTGTGTGTGTGTGTGTGTGTGCATGTGTGTATGTGAGCGGTAGGAGAGACAATTTCCATCCTCACTGTATAGGGGCATTTGAGGCAACATTGCCCGTCCTCAAAACAGTTTGTTCTTTTTTATTTTTCCACCTCTTTCCCCATATGCCTAGATAGGGTGAAACAGATGCTCATTAATTCTTAAAATTTCTTCAAAATATAAAATATACACTCTCAGATTAGTGAGATTAAGACACATGGTAGTTACATCGTTTGCAACGTTCCCAGAATCAATCAATAGATCAACAGCACTGTGTGCAAGGAAGACAGTCAAGCCGGAAGATTTTTACCCAAAGCCTGAATAGGAAACACTCCTTCTCAAGTTGCCATTGGTTTTCATAATCTAAGGAAACAAATGGTATTGTTGCACAATGTCAGTAGCCCACATTCTATTCCTTGTTTTGCTTTTAACAGACTGTGAAAAGACCAACAGCTGTTACTTAGCTAAGAAGAACTAAAAGATTCATAGTAGGTGGTACCACCTGTGCTTTTCTTGTTCCACCCTTTAAAATCTGTCACTTTATTTTGGAGCTGGGTGGAGAAAATAGCAGTGACTCAATGTCAGGGGGGATGAGTAGTCAACTGTGGCTGAATTCTGATGTGAAGGACTTCACAATTCACAGCAATGTGTGTTGATGAATCTCTTCTCTTGCTTTTGCTTTATTTGAATTATATAGAAAAGAACATAAATAAAAAGCAAACTTGAAATCAACTGACTTAACTTTAAAAGTGAACGAAAAGACTTACAACCCAGATTTAATGCAAGTTTCTGTATATATGCAATTAATGGTATCTCTCATATTGTGCTTAGTTTCAGTTTCTTTACCTTAAGGACCAGAAAAATACATTTGCCAAATAACTATATACTTGGTCCTGGCAGTTGAGGAATTTCAAATGTAAGCAACTACTTGATGAAACATGCCTTAAACTTCCAAGTAAAGTATTCAAGGGATTGCAGAAATAGAGAATTGTATCATTTGGGGACAAAAGTAGTTTTGAAATGTGATAGCTTGAGTTACCTACCAGTGATATATAAAATTTCCCCCAAATGCTAAGTTTTAAAATGTTATATATAGAATGACTTAAACCATATAACAAAAAGTAAATCTTTTAAAATAAGCAAATACATAGAGTGCCTCAATTAAATCAGGGACTCCCTACTGAAACATGAGGCAGTATTTCTTCACCTTGCCGTTCTAAACTAATTAATATTATAGAAATCCAAGTGGAATTTCTTTGTCCAATGAAGAAAGCTGCCAGGTGATAATCTCCTCTCATTGTTTTTATTGCTTTTCACACCTCCCATAGTTAATATAGAAATTTGCTAAAGACTAGACATGAAAGGGACCTGAGCCCCCAGGATCTAGAAAAACCCATATTCTTCAATGATTTTCCTTTATTAATGAAGACTGTAAGTTTTTGAAAGCTCCAAATAGCAAGACAGAATAGGAACTTGGAGACAAAGGACTCAAGGCAGTATGACAGGAACTTTTGTATCTGTTGGAACCAAAACGCATAAAGGTGATCTATTCATTTCTGCACATTATGCTCATACTTCACTCCAGTATTGTTTATTTTCAAAAGAAAAATTCCTGAATAAACTGTTTGGCAATATGGCATGTTTCAACTCCATCTAATTTTAACAATGGCTTCTGAAGCAAAGAAGGAAAAGAAGTACTCTAGGACAAAAATATATAGTATGTATTTCAAGTATAGCTTGAGAATAATTTTCTTCAGATGAATTAGTCTAAGAATTTAGCCAAGAAATAATCATGGTTTTTAATTGTCATTTTGGGAAACATATTTGAACCTACCTGAACATGTTAAATCTAGGTTTCCTATATAACATTAATGATAGGTTTTATTTGTAATCATAGAATCATCAGATATTAATTCAGAGAGTCACCCAAATGTAATCAGTCTAAGTTCTTATTGTTTTTGTTCCATCTCAATTTCCCTATTAGTTCTCCCCTGGCACCTTTTCTATACTATTAATAAATTAATAAATTTTATTAATAAATATTATATACAGATAGTTCTCAATCTGAGCACATTGTTATTGATGGAGTATTTACTAAAATGTTTTGTTTTCCTTTCCAATCCAGTGACATACATTTTTCTCCATGTGTTGGCAATAGTACTATCCTACACATTGAAATCTTACACAATGATTACCACATTCGATGTTGGTTAGTGCTACAATAAATATGTCTAGATAGCTATAAAATCTCTTTCTCTCATCAGTGTTTGTCATGTCCAGGGCATAGTCACTGATGTTGGTGGCTCAGTACTTAGATTCAGAGTGTGAAGTTTAGGGGTTTTTGTGACAAGTGACTGACTGTCACACTGACAGCTAAGACCCATCACTTGGAATAGGGAACATCTCCCCCAAGGCTGCATAGTCAGGGTCATTCACCAGAAGCCACCACTTCTCAAGAATTGCCCAATGTAAAGAATAGATTTCCCAAGTGATTTCCTTTTTGACAAAGAATGTCAGGTTTTCTTTTACTCCTCCACAATTACTTCTGCTGACTTGAAGAACATACAGGAAGTAAACTGATATATAGAGCAGTTGCCGTCAGATAACTCACCTCTGCAAAATGAGAAGGGAGCTGATAGCAAGATGCAGACTCATGAAAGATGCTCTAGTGAAAATCAATATTGAATTTGAAAAGTGGATAAATGAAGTATCTAACTCTGTATTTAACATAAGGCATTTCCCAAAGGAAAAAAATTTTGAAAAAATAAGTCACAAAATTTGTGCTACCAAAAGAGATGAGGGAGAAAGAAGGCAAAGAACTTAAACAGGGGGTCTCTATTTTACATTTGAAGAGGCTACAAATGAGAAATATTCTGCCCAAGGACCATAAGAAAATGTAGGTAAATATCTTGGATTGCATCTCGGTCCTCTTGGACTCTTGTCCAAATTTCTCTTTTCAGTAGACCAGACTACATCAAATTTTAATAATTGATGACTGACAAGTTAAATTTCAGACAGTGAAGTTACATCAAAGTGCCTGGCTTGTCTAGGATGGGAAAATGATAAGGCCATTAATTCTAACGTGAAGGCACTTAGCATTTGAGAAATTATATTTGTGATGCGAATGTCTAGTTGACAAGAATTATGCCTAAGGACAGAGAGATCATACAATTTTATCTTGGAACAAGTAGGTAGATGTACTACTGTATCTACTTAGCACAAAACCTATCTACTTTATAGTCAATTGATTATTTATTTCCTTATTTAATTGGCACATTCTAATAGGAAATATTTGTGAGGTAAATTTGATGTTTCAATGAATGTTGAAAATGATCAAATAAAACTTACGTACTTCATAAATGTCTTTCATTGCTTTTTAGTAGTTCATTCTATTATATGTATTTATATTGAGTAGAAACTGTGGTCAGTATTTTTTAACATTGTGAAAGTTTCTAAATATGGCTGCAGTTGATATCACTTGCTTTTCCCAATAACATATCAAGCCTATTTTTCTCCCCTTGAATCTGGGCTCGTTTTCTGGTTTGCTACCATAGATGCAGAAATGCTCAGCCCATATTCCCCTTCAAGCAAGAACTTACTATTCAACTGTGAGGTATACAGTTAGTAGAGAGCCTATAAATGTCAGCTGCTTTGGAGTCTGCCTCAGTTGTAGAGAGCCACACCACCTAAGGTCATTTCTTTTTCAGGTTATCATGAAATCAGTTCATGAGCAAGAAACTAAATGCCCGTTCATTTTTACCTAATGGAGGACACTCTGACAGGCTAGCCTTTCTCCAGAGCTCATTACCAGGTTGGCTGAGCTCATTATCAGTTGCCTGCGTTACTCATCCACTTTTTCTTTTGCACAATGTTGTTTCCTCTCTTTTCCTTTAATAGGTGTTCGTTTCTAATAGGTATACCATCGTAGTATCTGCTCTTGTGGAAAACGACCTGATATTTGTTTTTGTCAATCAAATGTGGCATAAGTAGCACATATCAGTTCTGAGACTAGATGTCAAAAAGTCTTGCAAACTTCCACTGTCTCTGGGAACCCTTCCATGGCACCATATTAATGAGTCCAATACATCATGTAGAACAGAAATGAAATATCCCAATTGAGACAATCCAAAGCAACTACCACCCAGACAATCCAGCAGTTGACTGTAGACACAAGAGTAAACTGTTCTTAGACCAGAAGAACAGTCCAGATGAGCCCAGTCCAAATTGTCCAATAGCAGAATCAAGACCTAAATAAATGGTTGTTGATTTAAGATATCAAACTCTCGAGATAATTTTTCACATAGCACAAGCTATCTTATTATACTACTGTTTTTAACATATTTAAAAATAAAATCTTGAATGTGTTTAAATGTTTACTATTTTGTTTTAATTTTTATAAAAGGACTATAATAAAATATTTGTGTGTGTGTGTGTGTGTGTGTGTGTATATAAAATTGAGGATGGAGTTATTTCACTCAAATTCAGACAGCCCTGTGTTTATCTCTAGGGTTGCCTAAAATTGTGGCACTGATATTTGGCCAAACTAAGGATATTAGGCTAACCAATTATTGATCATGTGCTGTTTCAAGTTTGAAATTCCTTTATTGCACTCGGAGCCAGTTGATTTATTGATGCTTAAACTTAAAGGAATCAGTGGAGAACCTGACTAAATTATGTCATCAGAAGATCATGAAACATTCGCGAAACTCAGCTTTCCTGAAATCAACATTCTCTGTACAAATTTTGATGATTCAATTTAGAGACAAATCATGTCCTTGTGTTTGTAACACAGACTTAAGAGAAATGCTACTGAAAGTATTTTGGGCCCCTAATTCTTGTCTGACCTCTCTTTCTCCTTCTTTTGCTTTATCATATACTTTGTCTTTATTCAAAGACTTATGTACATGTGCTCTATGGTGTCTTCTGTATCTTTTCAATTATATAATGTATTATACCCCTTGCAGATATGTGTGTCTCTGTGAGTGTGCATATGTGCGTGTCTGTGTGTATTTTTCCAGATACTCTTCAAAAATTCAGAAGAACAAGATTTACAAAATGTCCTAGAGGTTATAGATCTAAGAAAACCATATTTCCACAAAATAAAGATCAAAGTTGAATGTGCTTTTCCTTTTTGATAAGGGTCTTTGTAAGTGTGAATGTGTTTACATGGGAATGCTTTGTTTGAAATTCTGCTTCTGATCCAGGAGCAAAGAAGTCCAATTACAAAAGAAAAGGTAGAAAACAAAAGCATGAAGAGCAGGGTGCCTTCCCGTCTTTGCACAGCAAAAAAGTTAGCTTTCAAATATAAAGACTAAATACATATTGTTCATAAATATACAAACAATAGAATAGATAAATGATTTCACATCCTAACAATGACAAGTGAAATAAAATTACCATTTAATACAGAGAATCAACTTCATACTTGGGGGCAGTGGAACACAACTAAATAATATCAGGGCTCTGTGATAGAATATGTGTCCAAAGTAACATCTTTTAAAAACTGCATATGTTGCCTGGATATTCTATGAAAAACGTTCCCCGAAACTGATGATGATGGAAGGGTTCCTGATAGATTACAAATATGTTACTAAATCTGGAAACAACTTTATTAATTTACTAATATATGTCCCTAAACAGTGAGCAGAAAAGGTATTATTTTGTAAATTTTCTAGAGGAGAAATTTCCTGGTAACCTTGATCACAGCACAAAATAATTATTAAGAAAATTAGAAAGAATATATCAACGAGTATAGAAGAATTAAAAGGAATGGGGGTATGCCACAGTGAAGAGTCTTCAGCAACTCAAGAGTGATATTAGTGAGGGGAGAAATAGTGAAGAGAAGGAACCTCAACAAAAGCAGTAGTTATTAATAAGGATCATGATTTCTGCATAAACAGAGTTTTCATCCTTGCCAGGAACAATGTTATAAGGTGAAGTACAGAACTGAGTACAGTGATAATACTCACTGGTTTCACATATTCAACCATTCTCCAAAGTGCAAATCACTACTGGAAAGAAACTTAATTCCACTAATATTGTGTTACTATATGTTTTAATTAATAGATTAATAACATTATTTTCTTCCTCATGAGAATTTGAACTTGGATTAATTCTAACTTTGTTGACCAGGTAAGCTAATAAGGTGTTATTTACTCTATGTTTCTAATCAAGAATGATTATAGTGAAAACAACTACTGTTGGTAAATTTCATCTGGACTAGGAGATACGAAAATACCCTATAAGAAGCCATAGTTTCAGGCTTCCCAAATGCGATGATTCTAGGTATATCTCTTCTGAGGACTCTGGAATCTATACCTACAGAATTGTGACAAGAGATTTTAGCTCCTTTGAAGCATGAGACATTTCCTTCATGTCAGATCCTGCACCCACCTGATGTACATCTTATCTCCTTATACATAAGTGGCAAGGGCCCTGAAACATCTCCTGCAGAAGATGAATGCCTAATGCATTTCCGCTGTTTTCTGACCTAAATCTTGCTGAGTATCCTGGTAACAAATGAGGATTTATGAGAATCATGGAGTCTAACTGTTATTTAATTCTATGAAGATCCCTTTGTGGGCATCACACTGTATATCTGACAGCAGAAATGTGCTAATAAGATGTTATTAGCTCTTCACTATTTTGAACTTGATTATATGTGAAGGTCCTATTTCCAAATCAGGTTGCATTCACAGATACTGGGGTTTAGGAATACAACATGTTTGAGGGGAACATAGTTCAACTCGTAACGGAAACATAGCCCTGAAGGGCTAAAATCATAAAGGTCAGATGGTTGCCTAGTAAATTAAATGAAGCATCCTCAAATTTTGTTTGATATTTTTTAAGTTACAAGCAGCATAAAAATAGCACATCTTCCCTTCCACTACATCACAACTTTCCCCCTTCAAAGGCCAAGTGATTTCGTTACGTGATGAAATTCAAATAAATTTTTAAAAAATTTACTTCCCCCTGGCCTGGTAGAGGTATGCACGTGTAGTTCCAGCTACTTTGGAGGCTGAGGCAGGAGGATCACCTCAGCTCAGAGGTTTGAGGTTATAGGGTGCTATGATCATACCTATTAATAGCCGCATTAATAGCTATTATAATAACCATATTAACAGCCACTGCACTCTAGATTTGGCAACATTAAAAAAAAAACTACATCTCTAAAAAAAAGTTAAATAAATTTTAAAAATTTTAATCCCCTTTTCACACTCCAAGAACTTATCCCAATACAATTTTAAGATACCAAATTTGGTAACATAATAGGTATTAAGGAAAGTATGTATAGGCAGCAGAATATTTAGAAAAGTAAATCTGCAATTGTTTTGAAGTGTGCATGCAAGTGCAAGACAATAGTCTTTCTCATATACTCCATGAGTCATGCCTCTGTTAAAGTATATTTCTGATTTATGTGTAGTTAAAAGAGATATGGAGAAATAGGATATATTCTAGTGTGTAAAATCAATAAATATCCTAAACTGTGTAAAATAGAATAAAAACGTTAAAGTCAGTTTCTCAATAAAAAATAAACTTAGGCTGGGCGCGGTGGCTCACGCTTGTAATCCCAGCACTTTGGGAGGCCGAGGCTGGCGGATCACGAGGTCAGGAGATCGAGACCACGGTGAAACCCCGTCTCTACCAAAAATACAAAAAATTAGCCGGGCGTGGTGGCGGGCGCCTGTAGTCCCAGCTACTCGGAGAGGCTGAGGCAGGAGAATGGCGTGAACCCGGGAGGCGGAGCTTGCAGTGAGCCGAGATCGCGCCACTGCACTCCAGCCTGGGTGACAGAGCCAGACTCCGTCTCAAAAAAATAAATAAATAAATAAATAAATAAATAAATAAATAAATAAACTTATAATATGGCAGATATATACTACTCATTGTTGTAACATAGTCAAGTCACCATTATTATGCATTAAAATTTAGTTCTTCTCAGAGTACTGGAGGTTACTACTTAAAAACCTAATTTAAATCTCTTCAGTTTTTAAGAGCTGTAAGCAAGTCCTTCAAATTTAATCTCAAGATATATTTAATCATCATATTTTGAGATAAAATTGAGTCTTTGTTTTATAATATAGGTGATATTTGCCTGTTATAAATACTGTCAGAAATGTACTCCTAGAATCTAATGCTACCTGTCATTGCTCTCCATTATTACTTACCTTGAGGAAATTTGTAGTGCCATGTGAGTCCTCAGGAAAAAATAAAATGAGCTCACTTGGCAAAGTTCCTGGGTTAATGATCTATGGGATAATCATCCAAACACCTTAAATTAAGCAAACTATTTTAAACTAGACTTTGTTATAAGTATATATGTATTTGCAATATAAAATGTTTTATGTAATTTGTATTTGTTTTTGTAATTTGTATTATACATGGTTCACATGTGTAATACTATTGAATACTTAAAAATCATTAAACATTACATGATGAGTGTGCAAAAGACCTGCCTTTGTAAAGTTGCTCAGCATGTGTAACACAAAATGTTATAGGTGAGCATCCTTCAGTCAACACAGATGGTTCCCAAATTCAAAGCCCTTGTACAGATTTATATTTATATTTTGTTAAACATATCCAGTAAGTCATATAACATTATTGCTTTGGGCACACATAAAGAATATCAAAATAGTTGGAGAGCTTAAACAGCTATTTATCTGTTTTCATATCTATAAAACTTATTTTATTCTTCCATTTCCATTTCTGAGATATTTGGGAAGTCTTTATTACAATTAACTATTGCTTAGTCTTCCCTTTGAACTTTAAGCTAAAAGTTTTGTTGAAAGCAGGGTTAGTCATTATACCTCTCCCATATGTAGAAGACATATTATTATTCTTTGAAGGGCAACCATTAGACTCACATTAGTTCTCTTTCTGTATTTGAAAAGAAACTTGTCTATGATATCCTTTGATTAATTACCTTTTGATTCGTCCAGATAGTCTTTCACTAGTACTCTAAAAATTCCAAAAATTCTTCTCCAGTTGTATCCATTTTTAAGGACCTTGTGAGAGCTCCCTTATTCCATAAAGGTCGGTGAGTGAGAGCACTTTGTCTTCTGGCAGAAGAAATAATATGATTGAGTACATTTTAAGTTCCGTTTTCCAGACGTTCCAAGAAGTTTTACCTCTTTTAATTTCCATAGCACCCTTTAAGGATTTAAGCAACTGTTAGGATTCATATGATCATGACTCTGAAGCTTAGCGAGTTTAGGTTACTTTCCAAGATCAATTGTCCATTGTTGAGCTCTCAGCCACCCATGGGTCCTTTCCTGCTCCATGAAACTGTGCGTTTTTTCCATTAAGTCACTATTTCATCATGGGAATGTCATCAAACCAGTCTTCTCACTTTCTTTATGTATAAAATTAGTGAGACAGAGGGATGCTACCTTGCAAAATTGCTGACTTGTAGGTTGGCTATATTATGTATTATCTAAAATGAGACATTTTGAGGTAAAAGGCCATAGTTAATGATTATGCCAGAGAAACATACATGTAATTGCTAAGCAATCTGATTTTTCTCAGTAGACTTCTAACTGGTTTGTTCTCATGTACTATTGATCCAGTCTAAGCTGTTTGCCATAATTATTTGTGGCTCTGCCTTACCATAAGTAACAAAATCCACAAGATCAATAACTTTTCCGTTTCTACTCACCTCTTTTTCCCCAGAACCTAAACAAATGTCTGGAAATTATCAAACAGGCAATTTTAAATAACTGTATAAAAGAATGATTAGATAAGTGAATGACTGGTAAAAATGAATTAATAGTTTAAGGGGAAAAAGAGGGAAGACGGGAAAAGCTGTTAGCTGAGTACTACATAATACACATTCTAATTGACAGAGATGGCTGTGTAGGAAAACATTATATTTCAGTATATATTGGTACCACTTATTCTGGAGAGTTTTGCACTATTTTAGTTTGCCCAATGTAGTGGTGCTTGTTCATAGTAGCCAGGACTAGCATTTATGTTTAGGAACTTAGGATTCATTAGGCTAGGGATCGTCAATATCATATATTGAATCTCCCATCCTCCCTGTCCAAGAATGCTTCCAATAAATAATGTGCTAAAATTGATCACAATACTGGGTGCGCATCAACATTCAACAAATAGTTGAACATGGTATTTGGTGCTTAAAACTTATTACTACTCTGTTTCTAGAAAAGATTATTGGGTGGTTAATAGCTTGGGATACAACAATAATTTAATGTTTACTGGATAAAAAAGTCTGGAAATTACATATACAATATTATCATGCCCATTTGATAATATATTCATAGCAAGGATAATGAAAATTAAATCTTACAAAATGTTTAAGAGTTACCTTACAGAGATGAGATTGTAGGTGATTTATCTCATAGATAGATAGATAGATAGATAGATGAGAGATGATAGATTTCCTTGGAATCTCTAGACTGTCTATATAAACATGATTGTAAAATTAATTAGAAGTAAATGCTTTTTAATAAGATATTTTAGACCTATATTTTCTATATTTTCAAGTTGAAAATGAGGCTATTGCATAAGATTATGGATAAAAATCTAGGAAAAGCATGGATTTATGAAAACTCCTATGATTATATCTGACATTCATTTCATTGGGAAAATATAAGAGGCAATAATTTTTAGAATATGGGTGAGTTAATACCTCAATTACATCAAAACATAAGATGACCATCCCAGAGCAAATCACACTTCAGTGTGGGTCAATGATTAAACAAATGTATCAAGTGTTACGCAAAACAACTTTTCATATTATAACTGGAACTGAAATAATAAAAGGTACATTTACCTAATCAGTCAATAGGAGCTATTTGGAAAAAAATTTTAAAAAGTGGCAATTTAAACATAGACTTGGATTGCTGCAAACCCTGCGCACCCAGTATGAGTTCTATTATTGAAAGTGCCAAAGCTAGCTATGATATATATTTTATGAAATTCTCCTTTAGGCTACTCATCTGTAATGATATCCCACTGCTGTCATCCATATTGACTTTTCATTGTCTCTAATATAGGTAGAGTGAAGCTAAAAGATTACTCATGATAGAAAGGAAGAACTAGCATTGAAGTAAAATGTAAAAAGCAGGTGTAAATGATTCTTTTCTGTAGCTTAGGAATCTTTTCCCCAGGTTAAAAATTCTTTTTGATATATTTCAACCAGGAGAATTTGTCTTATAATTAACTAGCTTGGGAAATAGAGAGATCCGGGGATTTTCTTGTCCCCCGTGTGCAAAGATGCTTTTCATTTTATTCTCTTTCTAGTCAGCGTTCTAGCCTTTCACCGAAATCCTAACAGTTGATACCATGAAACAGAACACAATTTTTCTTTTTTCCAAAAAAGTTATGTTCTTGACTGCAATAGATTCCATATATGATCAAAATAAACCAGCTAGTAGTCTTTAAATCATTTGACATGTTAAGACAGATATCATATAAATTGAAAGTATTATTATTTTGAAAGGCATTAAATCTCAGATAAATTAATTCTAATTGGTTTCAAGACATTTCCTTCATAAAGTGCATATCTCTTACCACACAGAATATCTCTTCTTAAAGTTCCAAAAGAAGTGTGTCATTGTTAAATGACTGATGATTAATATGAAATATTAAAATTGTTGGAACTTCTTAGTATTTTATTAAAACTATTAATGTTTTTATTAGAAACATTTCACTGCACAAGATTGGCTAAAGTGTGTTAATTTAATGCCTTCAAATAACCAATTCGCAAGCCCTAATGTATTGCTACTTTTCCCTAGAATTTTTACCATGTTCTCTTTTCTATGCTTCTGTTTAATTTGCCACCTGGAAATGTGCGTACCACCTAAAACTATCTCCCTGAGTATCTCAATTGAAACACTATGGATAAGAAATTTTAGAAGATCTAAAATCTCATGCATGTTGGTTTAAACATTCAGCAATGTAGTTTTCCTGAAGATAATAAATATATAGAAATTAAATATCAATGTCAAATAACGGTGCTTCAAAACAGGTTTCTTTTGATTGTCACACTGAGTTGGACAAGGAATAAGACAGGTTGAATAACCAGGTTGAAACCTTTTAAATAATTTTAACCCCAGCATGCCAGTGAAGACATTGATTGTTGTACATTAATGAAGCCTGTGCTTCTTTGACCAAATAACGATCTATTCTTCTTCTTCCTAAACTTAATCTTATGGATTGACTGCTAATGCAGGTATAAATAGTATACATCTTGTCAAGAATGCCTCTTTGTATGAGGGGAAAGTGCTAGTCAGCCCATCAATTTCAAAATAGTCTCATTCTCTGTTCTGCTGAAGTCTCTTTAAAAAAAGTAAAAGAAAGAAAAGGAAAAAATGTTGATGAAGCCCATCAAGAGAATGTATTTTACCCTAGAGAGTAAGAATAAAAACTTGAGAAATAATTGCTATGCCTTCTTGTGTAAGCCTGAGAAAAGAAATACTTGAGCAATAGAATATATGGATTGCTTCCACAAGGAAAAAGTACTGATTTTTTTAAAGTGCTGATTCAAAAATTGATGTGATTTTAGCCCAATCTCAATTACAGTGCCATAAATTGATGCCCAGCTTCATTATGCCATTTTCTTCCTTAAGTATACCTACAGAAGCAACAATGCTGAATAGAGGAGAGTTTTAAAAATTATTATTTTCTACATAGAATATAGCAAATAGTCTTGACTGCAGATTTTATTTCACATGGATAAATGCAATAAAAACCATTATATGTCCAGAAATCTTACAATTAGTGGAATACATTTAACTTAATTTCACCCATTGCAATGATTTTTCCATAGGCTTTGAAAATTTACTTCATATATATGCATTTTGTATACGCATGCATATACACAGGTATATAATTATATGATATATTACGTTTGGTATTCAGTATCCATTTCTACCACAGTGTATGCAGTGCCTTTTTGTACTATAAGATATAGGAAGACAACCTTCTTCAGTCCCCAGACCTCCTTGAAGCTAGATCTATGAATTTGAATTAGATTCTGCCAAAAGGAAGCACTTGTTTGAGTTCTGGAACATCAGTTAAGGCAAAGGCCTTCTTGCTGCAGTTACTGTCTACCAGGAAGGTCATGGAGATATGAGTAATAGCTGCTCACAGTGCTCCAATATCTAGACTTCAGCTTCAAGATAACCTAGAGACAATTGATGCAGATAATGCCTGCATCCCAATGTCTAGCCATCAGCTTAATGAGTGGGAACACCTGAGGGGCCAGATTCAGCATTTTTGTCTCCTCCGGATTAGAACTGAGGTATTAATACATATTTGAAATCATGAATCCATTGGTAGCCACTTTTCTTTTGTTTCTCCAGACTTTTCTGTAATTTGTAAGCATGTGATACCTTGCATTAAATCTCTTCTTGAATAAAAAAAGGAAGTTTTTAATTTTGTGGACCATTACTCAAAAGGATAATATAGATAGGGAAAAGTAAAATTCTCCTATAATAAGCCTTGGAAGACCAGAATGGAATTTCTCATTACCTTCACCTCAACACTATACCCCATTCCTATACCATGTGCTTGAAAAAATCTTTCCTAGAATGATAGGGAAATTCTGAGCATCAAATCTGCTCATATAGCCATGATAAAAGCTTTGAAACCTCAGTGAAAACAGGTAGAGTGTGGGGAATTAAGACTTTAATTTTAAAGTTGAAAGCATTTTCATTTTACAGAAATAAAATTAATCATTGAAACTTCATTTTCTTTTCTTATGGAAAATCATGAAATTAGATAGTACGTGGATATTTTGTTTTCCCTGCATCCCATTCTATGGAAACTAATCTTTTCCTGATTTGATACTGTTTTTTTTTTAAACACATGCGGTTAAGTTATGTTTAACGCCCTGACTCTAGCACCCAAGTAATGGATCTTCAATCCTAGCTTGAACTTTGAGGAAGCTTCATCATTTTGGCCACAAGTATAGTTAAAGTGTTCTTCCTGAGATTAGAAACTGTAATATCTCCTTACTGATATCAAAATCCATAAAATCCACTAAAGTTTGGAAATCCCAATCTATCTATGTGGAGAGAGTATGCCTGTGAGTGAAGCCAAGAAGAGCAATGTCAAGAGTAGGAGAAAAAGAAGCAGTCCTGAAAATGGTGTTTGAACATCCCCAGATCCAGCTGTGCTTGGAAACAGTTTCAATTGCATAATACACAGTAGCACAGACATGTAAGCTTTTGATTTGTTTTCAGCTTAGGTTTAAACTTGCACTTGCAATATTGAAACTCAATTAGTCCTAATATACATCCATTCATTGCAAGAATACTCTGAAGCCACATTAACTAAGTAGATTAGGATGTAAAACCAACTGTTCTGTTTGCTAATATATATGAATATCAGTTTTAGTGGAATTTTATAGATATTGTTACTTTTCTAGGAAAGATTCCTTTTTAAATATGGTTTTAACCTTTTTTTTCCTCCTGAAAAAATATTGCTTGGTCTTGGAAATACTGTATAACTTTGAGCCAGTTTTACTGATAGGAATATTATGCACACAGTTCAAAGGACCATGCCAAATGTGCATAACCTGTACTTATTAGCAGAAAGCGGAGTCTATGAGCAGAAAGTGAAACTCCAGATACAGAGGAGATAATATGGGGCACCAGTTTTGACAGAACCTGGTCTGTTCAAGATGGCACTTTAGACAGAGAGGACATCAACATGAAAGTATCCAAAGTTAGTGATGTTGTCTCTCAGAAATTTTATGTATAATAGAAATTAAATTGCATTATATAGGTTGAACATGCCTTATATAAAAATTCCAAATTATCTAAAATCTAGTAGAAAATTCTACACCTGACCTCATGCAACAGGTTGAAGTCCAAACATAGGTAGACAACAGTTTATTCAACATTCTCAAAAGAGAAAAGATATTTTTTGCACAAGCCCAGATTTCTCAGTGCAAGCACACCCATAAAGAGTAAAGATTAATAACATGGCATGTGTACAAGCCAGATGTGCCAAGAGCATGTTCACCATAATGTCTCACCTCGGGCCGAGACCTATATGCCTTATCCACTGTGCTTTTTTTGCTTACTTTCTGCTCTCTGGTGTAAAAATATTGTTAAAAATTTCAAAAAGGCCTGCTGATAACCTCATAGGTAACAGCGATAAGAAGGAAAGGAAGGGCCAGGTGTGTTGGCCTTCTCCTTTAATCTTCGCACTTTGGGAGTACAAGGTTGGCAGACCCCTTAAGACCAAGAGTTTGAGACCAGCCTGGGCAACCATGGCAAAATCTCATCTCTACCAAACAAATACATATAAGAATTAGGTGAGTGTGGTGGTGCATGTCTGTAATCCCAGATATTTGGGAGGCTGAGATAAGAGGATAATTTGAGCCTAAGAGGTCGAGGCTGCAATGAGCTGTGCTCATGCCACTGCACTCCAGCCTGGGGCACAGAGTGAGTGAGTGTCTAAATAAATAAATAAATAAATTACTGTGATGTTTATGTACATCACAGAAAGTCAAGCTGTTGCAAGATCTGGACAGCAATAGAAATTTGTATGAAGTATATATAAAACTCAAATGAAATTAATGTTTGATGTATGTATATCCTTATATATCACATTATGTATATGCGAATATTGCAAAATTCAAAAATATCCAAAATCCAAAATACTTCTGGTCCCAAGTATTTCAAACAACAGATACTCAACCTGTGTTATTAATTATATGATACTATTTTAAATATTATTATATTAATATGAAATGTAATATATAGATAAATTAATATATTAAATTAATAAACTTATATTGTAATCTAATATATCACATTAACATTAGATAAGATGTATTATATTTTAGTATATCACATCATATATTAATAAATTAAAGATTATTAAGATTAATACTGTAATTATTATAAATTATTTTTATTTATCCAAATGATTTGTATAATCTTATTACATATCCAAGTCTTGTATCAGCTGTCTCATTAGTAAAATATGAGAGCTCCAAGAAGTTAAGCAGAGATACAATGGAATTATTAACATAATAAAAGATACAAAAATTCACAGAACAAGAACATGTAGAGGTAGAGTGGAGCACACAGGGTGAGCAAAGACATTTCGCTAGATTCAGAACTGAGGGTGAGACTACAGATTATAATCAGGTGCCATGGGTGAATCTTATTTTACTCCTCTATTACAGACATATTTTTGAAGGGAGGGATTTAGCAAACTGGATTTCCTAAAGTCAAAAAAGACAGGGTCCACTACACACAGACCAGATGGCTAAATGTCAAAATATTGACAATACCAAATGCTGACAAGGATGCAGAGGAACAAGATCACTAAAACATTACTGGTGAGGACATAAAATGTTACAGTCAGTCTGATCCTTCCTTCCTTCCTTCCTTCCTTTCCTTCCTTCCTTCTTTCTTTTTTTCTTTCTTTCTTTCTTCTTTCTTCTGAAATAGAGGCTCACTGTGTCACCCAGGCTGGAACGCAGTGGCGCGATCTCGGCTCACTGCAACCTCCACCTCCGAGGTACAAGCGCTTCTCATGCCTCAGACTCCCAAGTAGCTGAGATTACAAGCACGTGTACCCAAGCCCAGCTAATTTTTGTATTTTTAATGGATACAGAGTTTCATCATGTTGATCATGCTTGTCTCGAATCCCTGACCTCAAGTGCTGGGATTACAGGTGTGAGCCACTACACCAGGCGCATTTTCTTATAAAACAAAATATGCAGCTATCATAGGAGCCAGCAATTGCACCCTTGGGCATCATTCAGAGAGAAATAAAAATTTATATGTTTTTCCAGTAATTAAACTGTGTACATCATCCATAATATAGAACACTACTTAGCAATCCAATAGGAACAAACTTCTGATACATACAACAAGTTGGATGAATTGCCAGAGGCGTATGCTGAATAAAAAATATCATTCTCAAAGGATATTTACAGTATGATTTTATTTATATAACATTTAAATAATGATAATATTTTTAAAATATAGATTTTTAGATGTCAGGGGTTAGGAACTGAGGGTCAGGGGACTGTAGAGAGGTGAGTGTGATTATGAAAGGGTATTAAGATGCTGGAACTACTCAATATCTTGGCCTTGGTGGTGGATATAAAACCTACACAGAGTGATAAGATTGTATAAAACTTAGACACACACACACACACACACACACACACACACACACAAAGGTAAAAATGAAACTGGGAAATTTTGAGTTAAGATTGGTGAAAAGTAGCAATATCAATATTCTGACTGTGATAATGTACTATGGTTTTACTGAAGGTCGTCATCAGATAAACTTAGCGAAGTGTGCAAGGGGTATTTCTGCGCTATATGTTACAACCTAAAAGTAAATCTACAAATAGGAACAATTTTAATTTTTAAAACAGGTTCTGAACCCATAATAAAGAGATAAGGGCTTGTGTTTGTCATGCAGGTAGTAAAAGGAACATGACTTGATATTAGTTAGAGGCAGGCGAAGTTTTAAATACTGGAGCTATATTTGTAAGTCAGTTTAAAGCCTTCCTGGAATGGAGTAGCTTTTGATTTAAAAGAAGTTGCCAATGACTAAAATAAATAATAGATCTAATTAAAGCATACATCTTACAGTGTATGTGTGTGTGTGTGCATATATGTAATATGTGTATGTGTATGTGTGTTTATTGTTTTTTTCTGAGATGCTAACTTTTTCCATTTGTATTTTCAGGTAAATTCTTTAAAACAGCATAGTTCATAACTAATAAATGAGAAATATAACTTAGTTCTTTACGTTTCTGGATCAATCACACAATATCTAAAACAGGCTAAGAATATTAATTCATTTATTTGAAATATCTCATTATTTAATACAATAGAAAATACATGACATTGACTCAGGATATTTAGGATTAAATTATTATAGTAAATCTCAGATAATATTCTTTTGAATATTTTCTTATCTGAAACCACTCTCCTCTTAGAGAATGTATTTATAGAACAACAACAACAGATTTCTTCATTTCCTTTCTGAGTTCTTTTATATCATTTTTCTTTCATTTTTTAAAGAACTTTTAAAATTGAGACCTGATTGACATCAGAAACATGGCAGAATAGAAAATACCAGCCTTAATTTTTGCACACAAATACACACACACAGAAACATATATATATATATAGACAGCTACTCACAAACCGAAATAGCTCTGAGAGGGCCCATTAAAGAATTTGCAGCGACACAATGGTGCAAAAGAATAAATAAATACAAACGTGAATATTCATATAGAAAAGATAACTGGTGAGATCAACACATCTGAGAAGCCAGGAGACTTATAGATGCGAAAAAGAAAGGCAGAGGGCCACAGGCATTAGCCATATGGTGAAAAATCATTATAGTCCCCAGTGACCTGCTTCACAGAGAACACCAGTATTCTTAGCACTTAGGCAACCAACAGCCATTCCCACTGTGGAACACCAGAATAGGAGATGAGGCTGCACATCTCTTCCCAACCCAAGAAGCTGCTACTATTGAGCTGCTTTCAGAAAGGAGCCACCACCTCACCAAGCTTACGCGTGCCTTGACCCCAGGACAATGGTCACTCTACACGTGCCCGCACTCCAGACTCAGGCTCTGTGGCCACCCTAGATTAACCCAAATTTCAGAAACCAGAGCCATCACTGTGCTGTAAAATGATGTGCTGTCATCCAGCCTTTGTGGTTCCCTTTACAGAGCACAGGCAGAGTAGATTTAGCATAATTTTAGAGGCCCTAGAATTCTTGAAATGGTAAATGAGTATTGGCTTCAACTTAAATTCACCTATATATATATATATATATATTTTTTTTTTTTTTGGAGAAGTAGTCTGCTCTGTCGCCCAGGCTGCAGTGCAGTGGCATGATCTTGGTTCACCGCAACCTGTGCCCCCAGGGTTTAGGCAATTCTCCTGCCTCAGCCTCCCATGTAGATTGTATTACAGGTGCATGCCACCACGCCTGGCTAATTTTTGTATTTTTAGTAGAGATGTGGTTTCACCATCTTGGCCAGGCTTGTCTCGAACTCCTGACCTCAGGTGATCTGCCCGTCTCAGTCTCCCAAAGTGCTGGGATTACAGGAGTAAGCCACCATGCCCAGCTTGCATTATCTCTTAAGATAGCCAGTCTCTTGAAGCTTTAATGTCAAGCACTGACTTCTCCTCTCTATCTATGATAGTCCTAGATGGCATCTTCTTTCAATGTAAGGCTGTTTTGTCTACATTCAAAATCTGTTATTTAGTGTATCCACATTTAACAATGGTTTTAGCTAGGTCTTCTGGATAACTTGCTGCAACTTCTCCATCAGCACTTGATGCTTCACCTTACTCATATATTGTAGAGACAGCTTCTTTCCTTACATCTTGCAGATCAATCTTTATTACATCAAATTTTTCTTCTGCAGATTTCTCACCTCTCTCAGCCTTCAAGAATTGAAGAGAGTGAAAAAATAATAAAATTATGACATTATATAATTAGATAGTACTCTATATAATTTTGTTATAGAAGCACAATTGGACTAAGACAAAGATTAAGGTCAGAATAATAGGCGTTGTGTAGAGCTGGTACAGAATTTCATAGCTAAATTTGAAAATGAATGTTAATGATTGAACAGCCTAAACTGGGTTAATAAAAATAACTCCTCAGACCATTAGTGGACTTCACATTTTGGGTAGAAATTTAAGACTCAGGCTTAATTACTTCGTGGTAGAGAAATCTTACATACAAGTTCTCACCATCTAGCTTATACCTTGGTACAGAGGTGTTTTAGTCTGCTCTCATGCTGCTAATAAAGACATACCTGAGACTGAGTAATTTATCAAGGAAGGGGTTTAAATGACTCACAGTTCTTCAGGGCCAGGGAGGCCTCAGGAAACTTACAATCATGATGGAAGAGGAAACAAACACATCCTTCTTTACATGGCAGCAACAAGAAGTGTTGAGCAAAAGGGGGAAAAGCTCCTTATAAAACCATCAGATCGTAAGAACTCATTCACTATCATGAGAACAGCAGCATGTGGGTAACTGCCTCCATGATTAAGTTATCTCCACCTGGTCCCTCCCATGACACACGGGAATTATGGAAACTACAAGATGAGATTTGGGTGGGGATGCAGCCAAACCATATCATTCTGTCCCTGGCCCCTCCAAGATCTTATGTTCTCACAAATAAAACATAATTGTGCTCTTCCAACGGTCCCCCAAAATCTTCACTCATTCCAGCACTAACTCAAAAGTTAAAGTCTAAAGTCTCATCTAAGACAAGGCAAGTCCCTTAAACTTATGAGCCTGTAGAATCAAATGCAAGTTAGTTACTTCCTAGGCACAAAGGGAGTACAAGCATTAGGTAAAATACATTCATTCCAAATGGGAGAGAGTGGCCCAACCAAAGGGGCTACAGGTCCCATAGAAATCTGAAATCCAGTGGAGCAGTCAAATATTAAAGCTTCAAAATGATCTCACATCTCACATCCAGGTCATGCTGATGCAAGGTGGGCTCCCACAGCCTCTAGCAGCTTTGCCCCTGTGGCTTTGTAGGTTACAGCCCCCCTCCTGGTTGCCTTCATGGGCTGGCGTTGAGTGTGTGTGTAGATTTTGCAGGAATATGTTGCAAGGTGTCAGTGGATCTACCATTCTGGGGTCTGGAGGATAGTGGCCCTCTTCTCACAGCTCCACTAGCCAGTGCCCCAGTGGGGACTCTGTGTTGGGGCTCCACCCCCACATTTCCCTTCTAAACTGCTCTAGAAGAGATTCTGTATGAGTGCTCCAGTCCTGCAGAAAATTTCTATCTGGACATCGAGGTGTTTACATACATCCTTGAAATCTAGATGGAGGTTTCCAAACCTCAATTCTTGACTTTTGTGGACCCACAGGCTCAACACCACGTGGAAATTACCAAGGTTAGGGCTTGCACCCTGTAAAGCAACAGACCAAGCTGTACCTTGGCCCCTTTTGGCCATGGTTGGAGTGGCTGGGACACAGGGCACCAGGTCCCAAGGCTGCATACAGCAGGGTTGCCCTGGACCCAGCCCAGGAAACCATTTTTCCCTCCTAGGCCTCTGGGCCTGTGATGGGATGGGCTGCTGGGAAGATCTGTGACATGCCTTAGAGGCATTTTCCCCATTATTTTGGTCAATAACATTTGGCTCCTTTTTACTTTTGAAAATCTCACCAGAAAATTGGGTTTTCTTTTCTATCACATAATTAGGCTGCAAATTTTCCAAACTTTTACACTCTGCTTCTTCTTGAACCCTTTGCCACTTAGAAATTTCTTCTACCAGATACCCTGAATCATCTCTCTCAAGTTCTAAGTTCTACAGATGTCTAGATCAGGAACATAATGCTGCCAATCTCTGTGCATAGAAAGAGCGACCTTTACTCCAGTTCCCAACAAGTTCCTTATCTCCATCTGATACCACCTTATCCTGGACTTTATTGTCCATATCACTATCAGCATTTTGGGCAAAGCCGTTCAACAAGTCTCTAGGAAGTTCCAAACTTTCCCACATCTTCCTGTCTTCTAAGCCCTCCAAGTCTCCAGGAAGTTCCAAGTTTTCCCACAGTTTCCTATCTTCTTCTGAACCCTCCAATCTGTTCCAACATCTTTCTGTTACCCAATTCCAAAGTTGCTTCAACATTATTGGGTATCTTTACAGCAGTGCCCCACTACTTGGTACCAATTTACTGTATTAATTTATTCTCATACTATTAGTAAAGACATCCCAGAGACTGGATAATTTATGAAGGAAAGAAGTTTAGTTGACTCAGTTCCACAGGGCTAGTAAGGCCTCAGGAAAACTATAATCATGGCAGAAGGGGAAGTAAACCCATCCTTCACCTGGTGGCAGCAAGGAGAGGTGCTGAGCAAAAGGAGAAAATGCTCTTTATAAAGCCATCAGATCTTGTGAGAACTTACTATCATGAGGACAGTAGCACGAGGATAACCACCCCCATGATTCAGTTACCTCCCACAGGGTCCCTCCCATGACACATGGGAATTATGGGAATGATGATTCAAGATGAGATTTGGGTGGAGACACAGCCAAACCATATCAAGATGTCTACACATATTTATTCTCAGAGGAACCTCTATGATACATACCAACCATAACAATTTCTCAGTAATAGATAATCCCATTTAGCATTATCTTCCTCTCCAAAAGCAGTTTCCTTCTTGCACATTCTTAGATGGTTTCCATTATATATGTCCCAAAGAGACTTTATGCTGTTCTTCTTATTTGCTTTTCGATTTTTTTATATAAAAAATCAGGTTTAAATATCAAGTGTGCTATACTCTTGGTATCAAATTATCTATTTTCTGTAAAATCTGGGTAAGATTTTACCTTCTGCATGAATCTATGAAGAGCTCATAGATGCAAGATTTTCCCCCTTAGACAATTTATAGTTATATTGCCAAATGCATACTTTGAAACTTAAATTTAAACAGGTTTTATTATTAATCTTACATTTAGTATCTGCCTTGAAGATAGAAATTATGAAAAATTATTTCTTGGATTTTTTAATTTTTCATGTTGCCCACTGATTTCTATTCAATAAGAACTCAGTACATAATTGTTAATTTATATTGAAAAAAAATTTACTACATCCAAGCAATATAAGAAATGGACATACATGTCCTCTTAAATAAGAAGCAGATTAATAGGTAGGTCATCTTTATACTGTTCAAGGCAAATGTCCAATCCTTAAAATTCATATAGATAATCTATCTTTCAGGTCACAAATGCACAGTTTATAAGCATGCTTCATAAATAGACATCTCAACTGAAGATTAAAATTTCCACATGTGCTGTCGTAAAATTTCCTTCTCCAAAATTTCTGGGAATGGATCATATGCTCCACATTTCAGGAGCTTCAGGGACGCCCTTCTATTTCTTGGTTTTACTCAAGAAGAACAATAAGAACGAGAAAGGCAAAAACTGTTCATAAGGCTGTGTCTCAAACTGAATAGAATTGACTGTGATTTTCATAGACAACAAGGTTTAAATTGTGACTAAACTTTAAATGGCATCTTGACTCTATTTTAGTGGCATTATAAACAAAAAAGACTTCTTGTATATGCTTCTGAGAAATTAAGCAATATGAATAACATAATTTCCTTGTCAAAAATATTCTTTCTTCATTAAACAACTTACTTTTATCAGTGGTGAGTTTCAGACTGCCTATAATACATTCCTTTTAGAGTTTCATAATTCAAGATGCAAGGAGCTTGGCAAAGGTTAAAAATAAAATATGACTAAATATTTTGAAAATGGAAATGCCATTCTAAAAACTATAGATTTCAGAATAGAGCAACAATGACTAAGGACTGTCTGCATTTTGATTTCCATCTCTTAGATTACCTCTTTCACAGAGAATGGCAATCACATATTCTCCTCTCCACTGAAGCCCCGATAACAATGAATGTGGTAGAATTTCAGTTAAATATCCAGGTGAAGTAGGGGTAGCTACCATTTAACTTTATATATAAATATAATATTGATATATACCTATATATATCAATAAAAATTGGTATTTATCTATATATATCAAGTGATATCTGGGTTTGAAATCTAATACAACATTCTTCATTGGGAATCTGACAACTGAAGAACTTGGAGAGGGAGAGAATAGGAGAGGGAGAAGCTTTTTTTTATCATTAGTGCAGTCTAAAAAAACTTGATCATTTTTAATGTTTTCCTCAGGTTGATTTCATGCAATTCCTTTTACTTTTTAAAGCTTTCTCCTGAATTGTCAAGCACATTCATTTCCTCTTTAAAATCTATTTTTAACATTCACTTTTAGTTAATCATGTCAGTTTCTCCCCTCAAACCCGGAGGTCCTTGGAGGGGCCCATAATCCATGACAGTATAAAATGGAATGAATGCCAGATAAGTTCCTCCTGGGTAAGTCATCTAGTTTCACATTTATTGCTTTGGCTGCTTTATTAGTTAAAATCAATGTCTATGAAATGTTTCACACTGATGCCCCTCAATAAATATTTTGTCTGATCATCCCTGGCACCAATATTAATTAAAGGGACTTTGTAAGAACTCTTTGCAACATGTTTTGAAATACCCAGATGATAGTTGTATAAAATGCATCACATTGATTAATATTTATTACCTGTTTAAAATGTTATATCGTAGCTATCACTTTAGCACCTAGACACTTTGACAAGAACACTATTTTAGTATTAGAATAAAATTGATAGGAAGACAAAGTATCTTATTTGCTATTATTGCTAGATCAGACCATGCCCAGGGACTAGAAATTCAAAGTAACTAGGTACACATGGTTTTAGAGATGACTTGGAATGTGTTTTTCATAGTAATACCTCTTCCCCCTATCTTCCTTATTTGTTTTCTCTAAATTTTACACTGTACTTTCCCTAAAGCATTTTTTCAAACTTAACTCTCAGCGGCATCCACTCACTTTGTTGTGACTCATATGATACCTCTGCCAGGTCTTCTTTAGTCCACCACTCTGATATTCATATTCCCCTTGAATCACACCTAGACTCCTTTTTTTTCTGACAAACGTATTCTAATCTACTATTACACTTACAAATATTTGCTATTGCCATTTTTTACACATAATTCCTGGGTAGAGGATTTACTTCAGCTTAGAAAACATGTTTTGAAGAATAAAGCTGCGTTTCATTTGGTAATTGTGTACATGGATAGAAATTTTAGTGATTAAGAAATGGTTTTCGTAGGTTCTCTTGAAAGTATTCCAAGAAAAGTATATGATATTTTACACTCCAAGAAGAGATAAATAAGTACCACCTTTCTTCTGTAGGGACGTAACTCAGAGAAGACAAGGGTAAACATAGCACAGTAATTCTATTTTATATTAAGAATCTTAGCACAAATAATTAGGTCTACTAAAGTTAGGTTTTTTCCCCACATGCACTTACTGTCCTTTAAAAAAATTATGGAATATTAAATTATTTTCCTGGGAACATAACAGCAATCTCAGAGACTTCCAAGAAATGTAATTTTTATTCTCAGAGCACCCTCAATGACATGACCAAATACCCAGAAAGCCTTAATGTTTTCTCAGAAATTAAATATTTTCAGACGATATGAATATCGTCAAATGTTCAGGAGCGCATAGAAAACAAGAAAATAAACGAACTGAATTGGCTTTATTTAATGGATATACATTGTTTAACCTACCAACATTATAAAGCAGTAAGCATGCAGAGAATTTGTATTATTTTGTTTTGTGTCTGCCTATGACATCCTGTGCTGACTTAATGACACCTATCCACATTCTATAGAGAATCATATCATTCAAAAAATATTTTAGTGATTTATCCTATGTTTCTGAAAGAGCATTTATCTAGTTTGTTCAAGATGAGGCTGATCATATCTTTATATACCAACTCTTTCTGTCATATAAAATATCATTACTATTTATATTTAGAATGATAAAAACAGCATATAGAGAAATTTTTGCTGGAAAAGTCACTCATTGATCAAAATAGCACCCTGCTTGAATCTCTTCTCAGAAAATTGGAGGACAGAAAAAGATGTCTGTGACCACACATTTGCTAATGGTTGAGGAATTAAGCAAAGATTTCAGATAGTGTTGCAAAATTATCTTAATAGTTGAATTTGTTTTCTACTTTATGTTCCATTGTAGACTACCATTTGTCTTTAAGGTGATGAAAATTTATATAATTTGTCTCCAAGAGATAATCAGATATGATCAATTCTAAACCAGTTTCCCCAAAGAGATTAGTAATAAACAATACAATTTTTTATGTTAAATTCATTAAAGAAACATCAGCCAATTTATAATAGTTCTGTCCATGGTTTTGATAACTATCATTGTCCTTAGTTTTAATAATTAAAGACAAGGAATACTGAATGATGATTCTATATCCACTTATAATGAAGTTTAAGTTTATGGTAATTATGATTTCAATAGGGACAATTTAAACTGAAAATATACAGTAATTTGAATGTTTGTCTTAACTCTAAAATATGTAGAAAGTAAATTTCTCTGTCACTACTAGAGTAGAAGAGAAAGGACATATGAAGAAATTTGATTAGCCTCAGACTAACCTAATTGCTAAAAGCAATTGATTTATTAACAATTGATTTAAAAGTGAGTTTTCACACTTTAAGTAAACTTTTTAAAAAACAGTATTTTCACATTAGAAATTGAATTTATTTTTATTACCACTTTAGGAAAATAAAAGTGGTTGAGTAAATATACTTTATATCTTTAATTTTTCATTATATTAGATATTATTTTATTACTATCATTATGAAATAGCTGTTACACAAAATGAAGCAACCAATCAATTCATATGATAATATTAATGAATGATAACATCTATCCTACACTAGATGTGAAGAATCATTGAAGAATGAAGTCAGTACGTCTTAAAATAATAATTTTTAAAGCTCTCAGATTGCTTAACTTAGGATGCAATTTCTATTTTAATTTGTATTTGCATCTTTACAAAGATGTAATAGCAATTAAACTGCACTGACATATAAAACATGTAAGTAAAGGTAAGTACTGTGCATTAAATAAATCATGTACTTTGAAAAAATAATTGAGAGAGTAATCACATTTGCACTTCATAAATTCTGTATTCCAACCCATTTGTACCCACACATTTTGAAATTTTACATCTGCCCTTTCACCATTATTTGACACCCTGTCCAGTAACAATCTGCTTGAACCCAAGAAGCTAAAGCAGTCAGAACATTCATAACTTTCAACGAGCTCTAATTGAGCAATAATAAAACCCTGAACCCTCTACCGAATTATCAAGAGTTTATCGGTTGCTCTGTCAATAACTGCATTGTGTTCTATTTACCACTTTCTGCACTTCAGAAGGAAAGATGCTTCTTTCTATTAAAGTGAGTTAGGGATTATATTCTGTAAGAACCACTATGGATGATGGACGCCTAAGTGATCTCCCGCTGCCGGCCTTGGACCGTGAAGCAGCTGAGAATACTAATAGCAACAAAGCATGAGCAGTTTTGCTAGTCTAAGATCATACTAGTCTCCATTGATGTAAACAGGGATTTGATGGATGCAATAATCTGTCTGTTCACCACAAGCAGCACATAAAACTTATTTTAAATTGTTTATCCTCTTAGATTTCATTTGAAATGTAAGATGGACTGTGACTGAACTGATGATAATATTGGAATATGACTTTGAGGCACACAACTAAACTAACACACAGCTTTTTTGTCACAGTGTTTTTTTTTACTTTGTGTTAGTTTTCATCCCCACAGACTTTACTGAGAACAAAATGAAATTTTACAAGAGAAAAATGAAAAGAAAAAACAATGATGCTCAGGGAAGACCTACTGCTTCAAATCAGGGATGAAGGGAGAATGCAGCAGTTTTGGCTATAGAAGCAGCATTTAGGGCCCTAACATACCTGCTGATTTGCACACCACATTCTATCAGTGTGTACGTGTCTGGGATATGCAGTACCTTTAGCTAGTGACTCTCCTATAGATAGAAAGTGTTTTAAGATTCTCTTCTCTGTGGAGCCCTCCTCTCCAGAATTCACAAAATGCACTCCTATTTTCCAGACTCAGCATTTATTTCTCTTTTGTTTTGCTACTGAAGAATAGTTCTGATGTTTTGACCTAGAAATGACACCCCTGGAGTGAATCGTTGTAACAGTAACTAATGTGAAAAGATGATTTGCAGATTTTCCTGTGTCAAATGCTCATTTCATGGCATTATAACAAAGCATTTCTTTCAGCATCAGAAGAATAAGGATTGACCTTTATAGAGACTAAAATGCTGAAATTGTTGAAAGGAAAGGTAAGAACCAGGAAATAAAACAATAAGTATTTCTCACCAATACTTTCATATCTATTTGATTAGCCCAACCTGGTACCAGTTGAATGGCATCATGCCTTCCTGGCAAATGCCAAATATCAGGGACCCATCATATCGGGGCCAAACCACGGAGCTTAATAATTTTATAAATCAGATTTGCCTCAGTGATAACAAAAGCAATTTATGTTTGAACTGCAGCTATTCCTCATATGCCCTTTTATAAGAGTAGCCCTACCAAATTTGTCTTTCTCTAAACTCCTTTTTTTTTTTTTTTTTTGAGAAGGAGTCTTGCTCTGTCGCCCAGGCTGGAGTGCAGCGATCTCGGCCCACTGCAACCTCCACCCACTGGGTTCAAGTAATTCTCTTGCCTCAGCCTCCCGAGCAGCTGGGATTACACGTGCACGCCACCACGCCCGGCTATTTTTTTTTTTTCTTTTTTGTGTTTTAATAGAGACGGGGTTTTGCCATGTTCCCCAGGCGGGTCTGGAACTCCTGATCTAGTGATCTGCCTGCTTTGGCCTCCCAAAGCGCTGGGATTACAGGCGTGAGCCAACGCATCCAGCCTCTCTACATTATTTTAATCCAAAATATTTCTTTTCCTCTTTTTGGTCCATCACTTACTCAATAACGTATGTTTATCTCCACTCCTCTCACACCCGGTGCTGTTTCAAGACCTTTTGTTATTTCTTTATCATCCAGGCTCTTCTCTCCCTAGCCTATGTTCTGGATCTTGATTTCCAATATACCCAGTGGAAAAATCTCATTGCCAGCCATCTTCCACAAACCCTTTAAACTAAGTTATTAATGGCAGATAATTCTAAATGTGTTGCTTCTCATCAGAACAAACATCCTACTTCAAATTAATTTTTTTTAAAAAAGGAAAAGAAAGGTACTACCTATCAAGGCAGTATATGATACCCCTCGAATGTCACCAAAATATCTTTTCTCATGAAGCTCATTTGAAATAACCCTTCCCAAAAGGAGTATCTAAAAAAAGAGTTTACGGAGCTAACATGCATCCCTAAAGGGTGAGGACAAATCCCCACTAAGCTTATATTGCAGCTTTAAGGATTGGTTAAAGAATTTCATCTTTGCTTCTGGGAAAAGGTGGTACATTATATTAAAATAGCAGACATCTGCATAAGTTGAATTATATTTCTAGTATAAAAGCCAAATATCAGAAAATTTGCCAGAAAGAGTGAATAATACTGATTCAAACATTAGCTTTTTTTAGGCTATATGTTCTTTTCCAAAACCATTGTGGTTATTTCTAGCATCTGCTATTTTTATAGGGTAGTGGTAAATATGCCATTATTTTGGACCACAGACTTATCAGTAGAGCTTCTAAAGCCCAGCCATTTCTCAATTAACTCTTTCTTAGTCATTAGCCTAGTGGTAGATGATGGTAGAGAATGAATGCCTGCAACTTCTCTCTATCACCTTTGTATACTACACAAGAGATACTCCTCAAACAGATAATCACTGAAATAGAAGTCTGTCAATACAAAAATCAGTTTAGTGCCTGCCATAAAAATGTTATTCCTCATCCTTAGTCACTGCTGAAAATGATACCGATAGTTACAATCATAAGCATAATACATTTCATTTCTATAGTACTTTACAGTTTTTACAAAGTTTACTTACTATCTTATTTGAAGCTCCAAACAACTCCATGGCATTTATAGATTTTTTAAACTGTACAGATAAAGGTTAATGGGTTATGTAAGAGTATGGGTTTTATATAGCTTATACATTGTAAAATATTCTTAGCCTGAAAAATGTATCATTGGACTACATTTTAGAATTACATTGCATTTCTTAAAATCTCTCAGTTTATGAAGAGAGATATGCACATTTAATAACAAAACAAAACTAGATCTAGAATCCAGATTTTCTAATTCCTTACTCAAGTGCTCATTAGGCTGCTGTATGCACTCCATGCCAAGATACTCCAACCCTTAGTTAAAACGAATGATCCCCAGCATCAATTCAGTACCCAAAGCTGCCAATACTGCCACTCTTTGATATCCATGCCAAAACGTTACCAATGACTGTGGATTTCAACATGTGGCCTCTTGAATTACCATAAAGTATTCATGGGGCTCCCACAGTGTTCAATGGCATTGTTTTAGACCCTACCGAGGGAAGTGTACTTTTCCTACTAGGAAGAGGTCATAAAAATCAGTGACCATCAGATAATAATTATGCCCAGTTTTAATTAACATCAATTCTATAATGGTAATAGGAGACTTTTAAGGCTAGAAGCAGAATCAGATAATAAAGACACAGTATTTATTTTATTAAATATATTTCTTTAATTAGATTTCATCTTAACTAATATGAAACATTACATGAACATTTCATTTTTTCCTATGATCTAATATTATTTTCTAAAAGTAACCTGTTGGAAGAATTGTCTTTCTAAATATAATAGCAAATAGCATATTTCATTAATAGAGCATTATACATTTTCCAAAAAAAAGCTTGTATTTATGCTTTTCATGTTTAATATAAATTTTAATGCTAGAAGTGAGGCAGTATTATAACGACTTTATAGATGAGGACACAAAGGATTAGATTTACCATCTCTCAACTACTAGATAATGGCAGAAAAAAGCTTTTTAAAAATCAAGTCTTAATGCAAAAATTCATATTTTCAAAAGGATTTTGGAGATGCACAGTTTTTAACTGTGTCTACTGTTGACTTGAGGCAATTCTTCCACTAATACACTAATAGGTAGATGTTGTAACTGAGGAATATAAAACCACAAATATAAGCTAGGAATATACAGATATAAATGTCAGGCATGTCCAGTAACAGAATTAGAAAAATTGTAGATATTGCTCATTGCTGTTTTCTATTTCACTCCCATAGAAACATGCACTGGATGATAATTATGTCTGGAGTGTATATGCCAAGAAGTAAATTTAGCAGTTCACCTCATGATGGGTTCTGCTAAAGAAACAAAAACACCAAGGGAGACACAGCCTCAGCATAGACTAATATAATTTCCCTGGATCCTTTATATGTTCTTAGAGTTTCCTGTAATTCAAAGATTTATCTCTACCCCAACACATATTTTAAATCAATTGTCAAGGTCTTTTTAAGCACATATTAACTGAAAGTTTTATCATAAGTTCTTTTTATAAAAACAAAATGGGGGCCAGGCGCAGTGGCTGATGCTTGTAATCCCAGCACTTTAGGAGGCCGAGGCAGATGGATCACGAGGTCAGGAGATTGAGACCATCCTGGCTAACATGGTGAAACCCCATCTCTACTAAAAATACAAAAAAAAAAAAAAAAAAATTAGCCAGGCATGGCAGCGGGCACCTGTAGTCCCAGCTACTCGGGAGGCTGAGGCAGGAGAATGGTGTGAACCCGGGAGGTGGAGCTTGCAGTGAGCCGAGATAGCACCACTACACTCGAGCCTGGGCGACAGAGCAAGACTCCGTCTTAAAAAAAAAAAGGGAAAAAAGTCCTCTTCCCATTTCCTGCCAGCTAGAGAACAGTCACAGATCTATGATCTGCCATTCATTTAGAGATTATTCATAGCAGCAGGGGCAGTGAGATGAATGAGAATTTGGGAGTGATTGAATCCAGTGACATAGCAACAAATACCAAATATCTGTGGCGGTACTGCCAGTGGAAGCACACTAACAAAAACCATGTTGTGGCAGAATTTGGTTGTTCTTTGATCCCTGGTCTTTATCAGAGTGTGTTATCCCAAACAAAGTTTGATTCTGACTTAATTTTTTTTTTTTGGCCCAAAGAATTTAACTTCAGTAGTTTGTTTACAGTTTGCAATTAAGATTTCTGACAAATTCAGAACTAGGTGATTAAAAAGAGGTGGTGTGTGTGTGTATGTATGTGTGTGTGTGTGTGTGCGTGTGTGTGTGTGTGTGTGTGAGACAGTATGTGTATAGCCTGTGAGCACACACAGTACATCGTGAGAAATTTGCTTGCATTAATTCATTCTTCAGTTGTAAAATATGTCTTCAGTGTGTTCTTATAAATGATCTTTTAGTTGAATAGAAAACAATTCAAGTCAGCTGACTGTGAAAAGATTCACAAAACAAAAGGATTGCCTTTGCATTGGAGAGACAGATATTCCTCTGTAAAAGGATAAAAGAAAGTAAGAATGGAGGCAGATGTGGCTGTATTTAAATGTAAGAGGCAGATAGCGAAGGGTCTTGATGCTGCCTTGTTCCTTTATCTCACAGGGAATTCTTGATCGATAAGACACAGCATTTGAGCTCTGGGTCTCTGCTTCTCTGCTTTGAATGTTAAGAGATATAAAATGTGAAAAATGTCAAAAGATCCCAGTTTTACAGGAATAATCAAAAGTATGACCTGGCTATTGTAGATAGTAACATGACAAGCTTGATTATCTCCCTATTTCTCCTGATTCATCAGTTTTTTTCTCTCTTGCTCCTGAACCATTCCCACCAGTACAGAAACATGCTATACTATTATCCCTTTAAAAACCTATTTTTCCCATATGCCCTTCTAGCCACTACAATTTCTTCCTTTTTTTTTAGGCAAAAGTTGTCCAGATAGTTTTCTCTCCTTGCTGTCTTTACTTTTCCAGTTCCCATTCTCTCTAATCCGGATTTCTTCCAGCCCCTTCTCCTGATTTAATCTTGACAAATCACAAATTACTGTTGTATTGTCATATCTGATGGTCACTCCTGAATGTTTGTCTCTGTCAATCCATCAGCAGCCTGATGCAGTGATCCCTCCTATACTCATGAATCTTCATCTTCACTTTGCCTTCATGAGATCACATGCAACTGGTGTTTCTCAGCCTCACTGATCATCCATAGTTTCCTTTCTGAATCCTTATAATCTACCTAAACTCTAAATGCTGAATTACCTTGGAACTTTTGTATTAGCTATACTCATTCCCTAGGTAATAGTCACACGGCTGTGAATAATAAATCTATAGACTAGCCTCAAATATGTGCCTGTAAAAACAACCTCTTTCCTATCTACAGACTTAGTCCAAATGTCCACTCAGAATGTCCCTTTTGATATATAATTGATAAATTAATTTTAATATATAGATATAGATATATAATTGGGAAGTCAAGCTTAACTAAATTTGAACCACCCTCAAATCTCTTACTTCTAAAATCTTGTGTGTTTCAATAAACGTTACTCAAGCCACTGTTGGAGTTGCTTATGAATTCTCTCTCTTGCTCACACTCAAAATTCAATCTGTTAGCAAAATCCTTTCACTGAAACCCAAAATACATCCCAAACTCAACCACTGCTCATCACCTCTAGCCTTATGCAAGCAATCGTCTTGCTTATGCTACCACGTAACTGATCTCCCTGGTTCTACTGGTACATCTCTTTCTTTATTTTTTTTGTAGTTATAAACAATTTTTATTATTGTTATTATACTTTAAGTTCTGGGATACATGTGCAGAATGTGCAGGTTTGTTACATAGGTACGCATGTATCATGGTGGTTTGCTGCACCCATCAACCCGTCATCCACATTAGGTATTTCTCCTAATGCTATCCCTCGCCTAGCTCCTCACCTGCCAACAGGCCCCGGTGTGTGATGTTCCCCTACCTGTGTCCATATGTTCTTATTGTTCAACTCCCACTTATGAGTGAGAACATGCAGTGTTTGGTTTTCTGTTCTTGTGTTAGTTTGCTGAGAATGATGGTTTCCAGCTTCATCGGTGTCCCTACAAAGGACATGAACTCATCCTTTTTTATGGCTTCATTGAATTCCACAGTGTGTATACTCCACATTATCTTTATCCAGTCTATCACTGATGGGCATTTGGATTGGTTCCAACTCTTTGCTATTGTGACTAGTGCTGCAATAAACAGACGTGTGCATGTGTCTTTATAGCAGAATGATTTATAATCCTTTGGGTATATACCCAGTACTAGTGCCTCTTTACAGATTCTTTTCTACACATTAGTCACAATTCTCCATTATAGGCCGTAATAGTCATTCATCTGTTTAAATAGCTCTGGCGGTTTCCTACATAGCTCAAAACACCCAGAACTTCTAGCATGGCATACAGGGTCCCATAGATTTAAATGTATCCCTCCACCCACTCCCCCCACCATCACTATCAATCAGTCATCATCTCTGACCACTATTTCATATCTCACACCACTCAGCTCACTAGCTTCCTTACTGTTCCTCATCCTGCTTTAGGGACCTTTGCACTTGCTGTTGCTTTTGACTTCATCACCCCGAGATCTCATGACTTATTTTTTTAATAGCTTCATGTCTCTGCTCAAATGTTATTTAATCAGAGACTCCCTGAAAATTCTGTAAAACAGCATACTTCCCCAATGTCTGTCTATCCTATTTCTCATGATTTATTTTCTATAATCTGTTACCACCTGAAATAATTTGTGTATGGTATGTTTCATCCTCTAAAGCAAGCTTGTCCAACCCGTGCCCCAGGATGGCTATCAATGTAGCCAAGCACAAATTCATAAACTTTTCTAAAACGTTAGATGTTTTTGCAATTTTTATTTTTTAAAATAAGCTCATTAGCTATTGTTAGTATTAGTGTATTTTATGCGTGGCCCAAGAGAATTCTTCTTCCAATGTGGCCCAGGATAGCCAAGAGATTGGACACCCCTGCTCTAAAGTGCAAGCTGCATAAAGAAGGCCATATATATATATATATATTTTTTTTTTTTTTTAACAGCAGTATCTCCAGTGCTTACAATCATTCTTTTGTGCATTGTAGCATAGTGATAACACAGTAACATCGTAAACCAGCAATTAATGTACATTCCCACCAACAGGAGGTTTATCTTTTCTCTAAATCCTTGCCAGCATTTGTTACTAATCCTTATTTAGAAACTCATAAAGAATGAAGGATTATGTTTATTTGGACTATATACTACAAGTGATTTCAATGAAGTTTGAGCCATGAGTAAGGAAACTACAAAAATAAGAAGATGCCATTTCACAAATGGGGCAAAGTTGATTTTTCTAGAATGTGATTTTACTATAATTTTGAAATTACTTAGTGTACCATGATAAAATAGACTCTGTATCATTGAATAATTGAATCTTTTCTAGCTTCTTGGTATTAAACTTTGCTGTAGTGAACATCTGGAAATACATTCTTATGAGCTTCTCAATTTTTTTATGCTATAAATTCTAGGAAGTAGAACTACTAGTGTTTGAAATTTTTAAAGTTCTGGACAAATAGCTTCAAATGCCCACTAAGAAATGTATAAAAATATCTTCTTTTACCAATAGTATATGAAAACTCAAGTTTCTCCCTCCTATGGACAAACCTAGGCATTATTAAATAAATGCAAAAACAAAACCAAAACAGAAACATTTTACTAATATAAGAGGAGACGATATAATTGTTTTCCATTTTGCATTATTAATGACATTGGATATCTTTTTACTGGAGATGTTTATGTATTTTGTGATTTGTCTTCATTTTAGTTCACTTTATTATAAATTCACTTTTATTTTTATATTATCCTCCCTATCTTTTTGTTTTACAAATATTTTTGTAAACATTCTTGGCTAATTTACCTTTTCAATTTTGTTTATGATGTTGACATATATGTGTTTAAATATTTCTGGGTTTTTTTGTTTATTTCTTTTTCCCATTTAATAGTTAGTAGTCTTTTTCCATTCTGAGAGTATTGTGTCTGTGCTTTTTTCTTTATGATTTTATTTTTAATCCATATAAGAGTTATTTTGGAGTTTTCTTAGTCAATTTGTGCCACTATAACAGAATACCTGAGACAGGGTAATTTATAAAGGACAGAAATCTATTTTCTTATCATCCTGGAGGCTATGAAGTTCAAGATCGAAGTGCTAGGTCTAGTGAGGATCTTCTTGCTGCATCCTCACAAGGCATACAGCAGAAGGGCAAGTTCCCAAACACTCCACGCTTATTTTATAAGGTTTTTAATCTCGTTTATGAGGAAGAGGTCCTCATGACATAATTACCTCTTAAAGGCTCCACTTCTTAGTACTATCACATCAACCACACCTGAGTTTTGAAGGGAACATATTCTAACCATAGCAGGAATACATTGCAAAATGAGATTCTTATTTTATTTTTCTCCAAAAGGGTAATCAATTGCTAGAGAACCATTTGTGAAATAATCCTTTATCCCCCCCCAACTGTTTTTTAATGTCTCCAGCATATTAGTTATATTTTATTGATCTCTTTATATATAATCACTAGTATACTACAATTTCAACACCCTTGCCTTGCAAACAGTTAGTGGCTACGACTATCTTGCTTACTGTTACAGCTTTAGAACCCAGAAGGCACTCAATAAGTATTTTTAAATTATGAATGAGGTGGGAGTTACTGTCATGAGAAACTAGAGAAATTGAAGAGTTTATCTGTGGAATGGCTATGTAACAAGTCAGAGCCTTTGCCTAGATAACTGTTTGGCCACCAAGTCCAGACTTCTTAACAATGGTCTCAACCAGGAAAATGACATACCAGATAAGAAATATTCGTTTTTAAGAAGCTTGAGGTAATACTAGGAAAATAAAGTTGTCTCCAAGAGAAGGGTGTTGCAGTCTTCACAACCTGCTGGTCAACCACACTGCTTGGGAAACATGACAAAGTGAATGTGATGTTTCTTTAAAAAAAAAATCCCGAAGATGGCCAAATAGGAACAGCTCCAGTCTACAACTCCCAGCGTGAGCGATGCAGAAGACGGACGATTTCTGCGTTTCCAACTGAGGTACAGGGTTCATCTCACTGGGGAGTGTCGGAAAGTGGGTGCAGGACAGTGGGTGCAGCGCACCCAGCATGAGCTGAAGCAGGATGAGGCGTTGCCTCACCCAGGAAGTGCAAGAGGTCAGGGAATTCCCTTTCCTAGTCAAAGAAAGGGGTGACAGATGGCACCTGGAAAATTGGGTCACTCCCACCCCAATACTGTGCTTTTCCAATGGTCTTAGCAAATGGCACACCAGGAAATTATATCCCACCCTGGCTCAGAGGGTCCTACAACCATGGAGCCTCGCTCATTGCTTGCACAGCAGTCTGAGATCAAACTGCAAGGTGGCAGCAAGGCGGGGGGAGGGGCGCCTGCCATTGCCAAGGGTTGAGTAGGTAAACAAAGCAGCCAGGAAACTCAAAGTGGGTGGAGCCCACCACAGTTCAAGGAGACCTGCCTGCATCTGTAGACTCCACCTCTGGGGGAAGGGCATTGCCAAACAAAAGGCAGCAGAATCTTCTGCAGACATAAATGTCCCTTTCTGACAGCTTTGAAGAGAGTAGTGGTTCTCCCAGCATGCAGCTGGAGAACTGAGAAGGGACAGACTGCCTCCTCAAGTGGGTCCCTGACCCCCAAGTAGCCTAACTGGGAGGCACCCCCCAATAGGGGCAGACTGACACCTCATGTGGCTGGGTACTCCTCTGAGACAAAACTTCCAGAGGAACAATCAGGCAGCAACATTTGCTGTTCACCAATATCCACTGTTCTGCAGCCTCCACTGCTGATACCCAGGCAAACAGGGTCTGTAGTGGACCTCCAGCAAACTCCAACAGACCTGCAGCTGAGGGTCCTGACTATTAGAAGGAAAACTAATGAACAGAAAGGACATCCACACCAAAACCCCATCTGTACATCACCGTCATCAAAGACCAAAGGTAGATAAAACCACAAAGAAGGGGAATAAACAGAGCAGAAAAACTGGAAACTCTAAAAATCAGAGTGCCCCTCCACCTCCAAAGGAACGCAGCTCCTCACTAGCAATGGAACAAAGGTGGAAGGAGAATGACTTTGATGAGTTGAGAGAAGAAGGCTTCAGACGATCAAACTACTCCAAGCTAAAGGCGGAAGTTTGAACCCACGGCAAAGAAGTTAAAAACCTTGAAAAAAAATTAGATGAATGGCTAACTAGAATAACCAATGCAGAGAAGTCCTTAAAGGACCTGAAGGAGCTGAAAACCAAGGCACGAGAACTACGTGACAAATGCACAAGCCTCAGTAGCCAATCCAATCAACTGGAAGAAAGGGTATCAGTGATGGAAGATTAAATAAATGAAATGAAGCCACAAGAGAAGTTTAGAGAAAAAAGAATAAAAAGAAATGAACAAAGCCTCCAAGAAATATGGCACTATGTGAAAAAACCAAATCTACATCTGATTGATGTACCTGATAATGATGGGGAGAATGGAACCAAGTTGGAAAACACTCTGCAGGATATTATCCAGGAGAACTTCCCCAATCTAGCAAGGCAGGCCAACATTCAAATTCAGGAAATACAGAGAATGCCACAAAGATACTCCTTGAGAAGAGCAACTCCAAGACACATAATTGTCAGATTCACCAAAGTTGAAATGAAGAAAAAAAATGTTAAGGGCAGCCAGAGACAAAGGTTGGGTTACCCACAAAGGGAAGCCCATCAGACTAATAGCGGATCTCTCGGCAGATACTCTACAAGCCAGAAGAGAGTGGGGGGCAATATTCAACATTTGTAAAGAAAAGAATTTTCAACCCAGAATTTCATATCCAGCCAAACTAAGCTTCATAAGTGAAGGAGAAATAAAATCCTTTACAGACAAGCAAATGCTGAGAGATTTTGTCACCACCAGGCCTGCCCTAAAAGAGCTCCTGAAGGAAGCACTAAACATGGAAAGGAACAACCGATACCAGCCACTGCAAAAACATGCCAAATTGTAAAGACCATTGAGGCTAGGAAGAAACTGCATCAACTAATGAGCAAAATAACGAGCTAACAGCATAACGACAGGATCAAATTCACACATAACAATATTAACCTTAAATGTAAATGGGCTAAATGCTCCAATTAAAAGACACAGACTGGCAAATTGGATAAAGAGTCAAGACCCATCAGTGTGCTGTATTCAGGAAACCCATCTCACGTGCAGAGACACACATAGGCTCAAAATAAAGGGATGGAGGAAGACCTACGAAGCAAATGGAAAACAAAAAAAGGCTGGGGTTGCAATCCTAGTCTCTGATAAAACAGACTTTAAACCAGCAAAGATCAAAAGACACAAAGAAGGCCATTACATAATGGTAAAGGGATGAATTCAACAAGAAGAGCTAATTGTCCTAAATATATGTGCACCCAATACAGGAGCACTCAGATTCATAAAGCAAGTCCTTAGAGACCTACAAAGAGACTTAGACTCCCACACAATAATAATGGGAGACTTAAACACCCCATTGTCAACATTAGACAGATCAACGAGACAGAAAGTTGAAAAGGATATCCAGGAATTGAATTCAGCTCTGTACCAAGCAGACCTAATAGACATCTACAGAAATCTACACCCCAAATCAACACAATATACATTCTTCTCAGTACCACGCCACACTTATTCCAAAACTGACCACATAGTTGGAAGTAAAGAACTCCTCAGCAAATCTAAAAGAACAGACATTATAACAAACTGTCTCTCAGACCACAGTACAGTCAAACTAGAACTCAGGATTAAGAAACTCACTCAAAACCACTCAACTACATGGAAACTGAACAACCTGCTCCTGAATGACTACAGGGTACATAACAAAATGAAGGCAGAAATAAAGATGTTCTTTGAAACCATCGAGAACAAAGACACAACATACCAGAATCTCTGGGACACATTCAAAGCAGTGTGTAGAGGGAAATTTATAGCACTAAATGCCCACAAGAGAAAGCAGGAAAGATCTAAAATTGACACCCTAACATCACAATTAAAAGAACTGGAGAAGCAAGAACAAACACATTCAATTCAAAAGCTAGCAGAAGGCAAGAAATAACTAAGATCACAGCAGAACTGAAGGAAATGGAGATACAAAACCCTTCAAAAAATCGATGAATCCAGGAGCTGGTTTTTTGAAAAGATCAACAAAATTGATAGACCACTAGCAAGACTAATAAAGAAGAAAAGAGAGAAGAATCAAATAGATGCAATAAAAAATGATAAAGGGGACATCACCACTGATCCCACAGAAATACAAGCTACCATCAGAGAATACTATAAACACCTCTACACAAATAAACTAGACAATCTGAAATTGAGGCAATAATTAATAGCTTACCAACCAAAAAAAGTCCAGGACCAGATTGATTCACAGCTGAATTCTGCCAGAGGTACAAGGAGGAGATGGTACCATTCCTTCTGAAACTATTCCAATCAATAGAAAAAGAGGCAATCCTCCCTAACTCATTTTATGAGGCCAGCATCATCCTGATACCAATGCCTGGCAGAAACATAACCAAAAAAGAGAATTTTAGACCAATATCCCTGATGAACATTGATGCAAAAATCCTCAATAAAATACTGGCAAACCAAATCCAGCAGCACATCAAACAGCTTATCCACCATGATCAAGTGGGCTTCATCCCTGGGATGCAAGGCTGGTTCAACATACACAAATCAAGAAACATAACCCAGCATATAAACAGAACCAAAGACAAAAACCACATGATTATCTCAATAGATGCAGAAAAGGCCTTTGACAAAATTCAACAGCCCTTCATGCTAAAAACTCTCAATAAATTAGGTATTGATGGGATGTATCTCAAAATAATAATAAGAGCTATCTATGACAAACTCACAGCCAATATCATACTGAATGGGCAAAAACTGGAAGCAATCCCTTTGAAAACTGGCACAAGACAGGGATACCCTCTCTCAGCACTCTTATTCAACATAGTGTTGGAAGTTTGGCCAGGACAATCAGGCAGGAGAAGGAAATAAAGGGTATTCAATTAGGAAAAGAGGAAGTCAAATCGTCCCTGTTTGCAGATGACATGACTGCATATCTAGAAAACCCCATAATCTCAGCCCAAAATCTCCTTAAGCTGATAGGCAACTTCAGCAAAGTCTCAGGATAAAAAATCAATGTGCCAAAATCACAAGCATTCTTACACAACAATAACAGACAAACAGAGAGCCAAATCATGAGTGAACTCCCATTCACAATATCTTCCAAGAGAATAAAATACCTAGGAATCCAACTTACAAAGGATGTGAAGGACCTCTTCAAGGAGAACTACAAACCACTGTTCAATGAAATAAAAGAGGATAAAAACAAATGGAAGAACATTCTATGCTCATGGGTTGGAAGAATCAATATCGTGAAAATGGCCATACTGCCCAAAGTAATTTATAGATTCAATGCCATCCCCATCAAGCTACCAATGACTTTCTTCACAGAATTGGAAAAAACTACTTTAAAGTTCATATGGAACCAAAAAAGAGCCCGCATCGCCAAGTCAATCCTAAGCCAAAAGAACAAAGCTAGAGGCATCACACTACCTGACTTTAAACTATGCTACAAGGCTACAGTAACCAAAACAGCATGGTACTGGTACCACAACAGAGACATAGATCAATGGAACAGAACAGAGCCCTCAGAAATGATGCCGCATATCTACAACTATCTGATCTTTGACAAACCTGACAAAAACAAGAAATGGGGAAAGGATTCCCTATTTAATAAATGGTGCTGGAAAAATGCTTTTTGATTACTTACAAATCCACTGGTTTGCTACAAGAGTACATAATTTATAAGATCAAGATATCATAAGGAATACCATAAGAGATGACAGTTTATGAATAAAAACTGGCAAGCCAATGAACAAATATCAGAATTTATGCTTCTATAAAATAAAAATAGAAAGAAAGGATGGAATGAGGTAAAGTGGTGTCTCATTTGTATCCTCTTAGGTACAAATATAAGAGGAAGTATATTCGAAGTATCTGTCTCTGTGGTGAAGACTTGTCAATTTTGAAAACTTACCTAGATAGTTTCAAAAAAATAATAAAGTTACCTTTTTCTCGTGAGGTTTACAGTCACACAGGACTTAATAACAGATAAACATTCCAATAAATGTTTCATCAGGTGATATTGTCATTGTGAGTACATAATAGAGTGTACTTACACAAACCTAGAGAACACAGCCTACTACACACCTAGGCTATATGATATAGCTGATTGCTCCTAGGCTACAAGCCTATACAACATGTTATTGTACGAAAAACTGTAGGCAATTTTCACACAGTGGTATTTGTGTATTTAAATGTATCTAAACACAGAAAAGTTACAGTAACAATATGCATTATAATCTTATGATACCATCATCATATATATGATCTGCCATTGATCAAAATCTCATTTTGCAGTGCATGACTGTCTATTGTAAATAGATATTTTCTCTAGTTAATTTTGAATAATTTAATACACAATCGATATTTTTATTAGTAAAATATTATGTTGAGAAAAGCTCTAACATTCATCATTTTCTATTATCTGTCATGTGATACTGCATTATACCAAAACAATTAAGAAGCAAAAAACAAGGTGGGAATTGGAAGAAAAATTATTGCACAAAAATTTTTAAATAACAGAAATGTTGGAGGAAAAACTAGTTGTATATCATTTATATTTGAAAATGCACTACAACTGGATCAGAGCCATATTTCCTACCTAGAGGTGGAATTTCAGTGTTAGAGAGATAAGAGATAAAGACAGAGACTAAAACTCTCTTTTGCCATCACATAGGCCAGTGATGCAGAAGGACAAAGTTAGAGTCGTAGCAATCAGATGAAAAGAAATTACGTATTTGTTGTATAGCTTTGATTTTCCCCAACAAGAGAGATTGCTATTGTAAACGGTTTGATTTTCTCGGAGGTCAAAAGCAGAAAGTAGTAGTACAGACTGAAGAAATAAGGAATACTGGAGAAAGTTACAGTTTTAATGGTAAAAACTGTAATGACTTTATAATTTTGCCAATTTAACTTAGTTTTGGCAATTTTAAAACCATCAAAACTCAAGCATAATAGAATTATGTACATCAGTAAGCAACTGCACATTCCCAATATTGACACAAAACCCTAGAAACTAAGAAACACTTCAAGATAAATGCTACATAAAGTTCATTGAATTTTTTCTTGATTTTCCAGCCAGATATTTTTACTTTTGTAAAAATGACAGTGAATTAGGCATCAAAGACACAAAAAAATCCTTAGAATAATTCTGCAAAATAATATAATTTCTTATGATTCTGTTCACTACACGGTGTGAAGAAACTAAATAAAAAGCATTTTTAACACTGAATTATCAATGTAAAGTGACTGGTTTAAATAACAAGACCCGTGTTCCACATGGCAGTATACGGCCACAAATGGATACAGCTGTACAATTGCATTTCATTATTTGAGTTCTGAAAAACTATTAAAGTAGTTGCTGACAATTTCATTTTTGCCTACAATACTTGTTGCTGGCTCTGTTTTCATATACTAAGACACTGAAAGATCATTCCATTATATTCGCTGCTTTTCAAGCCAATAATAATTAATAAATTTAATTATGTTAATTTAATATTAAAAGAAACTCTCATTCTGCACAATAATTTCTACCAGTATCACCACATTGAAGGTGTTTTTTTGTTTGACTCTATTTTAGTATTTATGTGCTTTACAGATAGCATACTTTATTAAATTTTATAAGAGAATCATACCTCCTATATGACACACACTTCTGTAAGAATATAGGACAATATCACAAAGAGGATTTAACGAAAATCATGGCACAATATTCTTCTATGGGATTTCTTCTAGGATGAATCAATTTGCTGTACACTATAGAATATTTGGCTATGGGTATAGATTTGTCTTTTAAGAATTTTGGTGGCAGGCATCATGTTGGCCAGTGCTCACTGGTGCTAGCTTTCTTTCACTCTTTCTACATACAGACGTGGAATACAGAAATACAAAATATGTCAGATTTAGAAGTGTACTTCAGGCCGGGTGCGGTGGCTCAAGCCTGTAATCCCAGCACTTTGGAAGGCTGAGGCTGGTGGATCACCTGAGGTCAGGAGTTCGAGACCAGACTGGCCAACATGGTGAAATCACGTCTCTACGAAAAATACAAAAATTAGCCAGGCATGGTGGTGGGCGCCTGTAATACCAGCTACTGGGGAGGCAGAGGCAAGGAATTGATTGAACCTGGGAGGTGGTGGTTGCAGGGAGCCGAGGTCGTGCCACTGCCCTCCAGCCTGGGTGATAGAGTGAGACTCCATCTAAAAAAAAAAAAAAAAAAAAAAATTTACTTCAGATTTCTCATAGACTTTTAGTAAGTCATCTATAAAGAACCTTTTAAATTTAGATATAGCAGGTCTTATGTCAGAACAAACTTTAGACTAGGTAAAGCTGGGAAATAATATATTCTGTCCCATCCTCTAGCTCTTCAATCTATCTACCGTTTTGATTATCTAAATTAATTTACCTATTGCAAAAGATTATGGAAAAGAGCTTGGATATTTTCTTTCTTTGGCCTTAACCATTCAAGAAGAAAGGAATTATTTACTGAGTAATTTTTCCATCCTGACAAGGTTTGATTTTCTAAATAGCGACCGTAATTGATTTAAGTACAATATTGTACCCACATAGGAGAAGACACTAAAACTGAGCCAGATTTAGACGATGTAGGTTAGGCTTTACCAAGAAGTTGCACCTGAGACTGATTCTATGCCTCCGTTTCCTCATCTATTAAATGTCAATAACAAAATAACCTGCATCAGAGAGCATTAATTAAGGACCAATGGTGTAAAGTGCTTATATTACCTGGCACAAATTAAGCATGCTAAAGATGTTTTTGCTCATTATTTCCTATTTGTTTATTCAAACTTTGGTAATTTTAAGTTCAAAGAATTCAATTTCTCATTATTTAAAATTTTTCCATTCTTTTATACTTGCAACATGTCTTCTAGCCTCAATTAATGAATTGAAAAAATAAAACAGAAAACAGTTTAAGATGTATTGAATTATAGGAAAATTTCTTTAAGTGCCAATTAAAGTAGCAAAGACAGTTGGTATAGCATATATTGATTTTTTTAAAAAAGAATGAGTAGGTGTTTGTGTACTGAAAAGACAGAAAGGCCATTGAGGGTAGAAAAGAAAGTCATAGAAATACATTTAAAGAACATAAAAATGTGAGATCTCAGAAGGTAGAAGACTACATTGCAAATACAGATAAACACATTACTTGTGGGGCATGCAAACAGTTAAGCTTCATTATATAAACAAGCTAAAGTATAATTATAAAAACAGAAATTGTATCAAGCATTAACATGTACCAATTGTGGGAGCAAGTGCTTATGCTATTAAATACTTGACACAATCTTACGAGCTAAATGCAGTTGTTAGTCACCATTCACTAAATGGTAAAGCTGAGGTTTAGATGAACTATTCATTTGCTTCTGCTGCCAAAGCCTTTATTTGAACATAGGCAAGTAGACTCCAGACCTTTTGTTCTTAAACACTGCAATACTCTACAATTTTAATAAATCATATTTTTATCTTATGATGTAAAATACAAATAGTCCAAAGACGCTGACTTATTGTGATTACTTAGTAATATTTAATTGTGAAAATCAAATTTTAGCTTGGAATCTAATTAGCATAAATGTATTTTTAAAGTACTAAAAATGTCTCATGAAATTTTTTTTTTTAATATCATAGCTTTGTTGCTGACCTTCCATAGCACTTTTCTGTTACCTTTTATGGTCTTATTTTTATATGAAATTCAAATATAATAGATACTCTGAAAGTTTCTATTCCAAGTTTTATTTTATTTTTAACTAGAATTAAATCAATTAAATACGTCTTTATCAGCTCATATGTCAATACTTTTAAGAATGATCCTTTTTTTTTTTTTTTTTTGAGACGGAGTCTCTGTCACCTAGGCAGGAGTACAGCAGTGTGATCTCGGCTCACTGCAAGCTCCGCCTCCTGGGTTCATGCCATTCTCCTGCCTCAGCCTCCCAAGTTGCTGGGACTACAGGCACCCGCCACCACACCCGGCTAATTTTGTTTTTATATTTTTAGTAGAGACTGGGTTTCACCGTGTTAGCCAGTATGGTCTTGATCTCCTGAACTTGTGATCTGCCTGCCTCAGCCTCCCAAAGTGCTGGGATTACAGGCGTGAGCCACTGCCCCTGGCAAATGATACATATTTTTTAATGGGCAATTTGGCAGTGGCTGTCAAATCCAAATTATGTATGTTATGTACACATCCATATCTGATTCTCTATTTTTTTTTAAATTTCAACTTTTATTTTAGATAGAGGGGTATATGTGCAGATTTGTTACCTGGGGATATTGTGTGATGCTGAGATTTAGATCTTGTCACCCAGCTAGTGAATATATATCTGATAAGAAGTTTTTAACCCACTTCCCTTCCTTCTACCCTCCAGCATTACCCAGTGTCTATTGTTTCCATATCTATGTCCATGTGTGCTCAATGTTTAGCTCTCACTTTTGGTTTTATGTTCCTGCATTAATTTGCATAGGATTGTGGCCTTCATTCATGTTACTGCAAAGGACATGATTTTATTCTATTTATGGCTAAATGGTATCCCATGGTGTATATACCACATTTTCTTTATCCTATCTACCGTTGATGAGCACCTGGGTTGATTCCATGTCTTTGCTATTGTTAATAGTACAGTGATGAACATACAAGTTCACGTGTCTTTAAGAATATAAATCATTCTACCAAAAGGACATATGCACTCATGTTGATCACTGCACTATTCACAGTATCAAAGATATGGAATAATTTCTATGTATTTACGCATAAAAACCATATCCAAATGGTATATTGATTTTGGTTTGGTCAACTCAAATTTATGCCTAATATTAAATGATAAGATTTACCTATTCTCTAGCCTTTACAATTCTAGAGTCCATGACCTAAAACCAATACATACAAAAGGCTTTGGGATCAGACTCAGCTGAATTCAAATCTAAGATCTGACATTTATTCAATTTGGCTATGACTGTAATTTCAGAAAAGTATTAAATTTATTTAATGCCCAGCTTTCTTGTTTTTACACTGCAAATAACAATACTTAGCTCGTATGTTTCAAGTGAGGATTATAAGATGTAGTATTAAAATGCTGAAGGCATTGCCAGATATAACAGAGTTTCAGAAAATAGTACTGCCAATGTCATTTGTATGATTATTGTTACTGCTGTTATCACTAAGATGTGGTCAGCTTTTCCCTCTCCCAATGTCACCTATCCTAGTTCCCTTGATCACTGATGTTCATTTGCTTCCATATTTTCTATGTTAATGTGGAAAATTAAAAAAAAAAAGCCATTCTCTCTTTAGCGCTCTCACCAGGGACTATCTATTCACTAGTAGTTAATTGACCATGGGGTATACGTAACACCCAAACTCCTACTAGGAGTGATGCTCTTGAGGGAATGTTCTGTAGTATATCTAATATTCTCAGTATAGTGAAGAACTTGAAGCAAAAGCTTTCTGAGACTTAAGATAGAGTTTTGTTTAAACAATTTAGGATCAGAGTAATACACTAATATGGTTTGGCTGTGTCCCTACCCAAATCTCATCTTGAATTGTAGTTCTCATAATTCCTACATATTACGGGAAGGACCCAGCGAAAGATAATTGAATCACAGAGGCAGTTTCTCCCATACTGTTCTCATGGTAGTGAATAAGTTTCACAAGATCTGAGGTCTTTATAAGGGAAAACCCTTTTGCTTGGTTCTCATTCTCTCTGTTGCCTGCTATGCTGTGAGACATGCCTATCACCTTCTGCCATGATTGTGAGGCTTCCTCAGCCAGACGGAACTGTGGGTCCAAGAAACCTCTTTTTCTTTATAAATACCTAGCCTCTGGTATGTCTTTATTAGCAGTGTGAGAATGCACTATTATATGCATTTAAAGAACTGCCTGTTCATGCCAACCCCTACATCTCCAAGCTCCAGTACTAACACCACAGCCCCAAGCTCCAGTGAACCCAGGGACCACAGCACCTAGCCAGTTCCCAAAAACTCAGGCTCCATACCCACCACCATGGACCCCAGGTGTATTAATTCATTTCCACACTTCTAAAAAGAACTGTCTGAGACTGGGTAATTTATTTAAAAAAATAAAAAGAGGTTTAATTGACTCACAGTTACACATGGCTGGGGTTGGCCTCAGGAAACTTACAATCATGACAGGAGATAAAGGGAAAGCAAGGCACATCTTACATGGCAGCAGATGAGAGAGAGAGCAGGGGAAATTGCCACTTATAAAACATCAGATCTTGTGAGAACTCACTATCACAAGAAGTGCATGGGGAAAACCACTCCCATGATCCAGTCACCTCCAACCAGGTCCCTCCCTTGACACATGGGAATTATGGGAATTATAATTCAAGATGAGATGTGGGTCATGGCACAGAGCAAAACCATACCACAAGGACACAAGCTTAATTCATGGCCCAGACACAAAGCCCATGACTATGGACCTCAGCACCAGGCCAGAATGTGGACCCATGGTCAGAACTGTTCTTATGAAATCATATAGCAGGCCCACTCTAGTACCAGGCCAGTCACCATGGCTCCAGGCTCAAAGATTTCCAGGGTTCAAACCTACTCCAGTGGACAAAGGGTTGAGGCCTAAAACAATAGACCCCAGTGCCAGGCTTTACCCCACAGATCCATGCTCCAGGCCTATCCCTGTGGAACCAGGTTCCAAGTCTAGCCCATTGTCCCAGTATGCAACCTACCCATTGAACCTTAGTTCCAAGCCAGCAAAATGAATAAAAATGAATAATAATTGCTTATGAGATTTCTGAGATAGAATCAAAAGAGCCAATTTTTAAATTATAAGAGTATAAGGAGGAGAAGACAAAGAAAAAAAGCCAGAAAACTTATTTAAGTAAACACTAGAAGAAAACTTTGCAAATGTGGGGAAACACATAAGTATTCAGATACAGAAAGGTCAAAAGTCTCTAATCATATTCAATTCAAACAAGACCATAGCAAGACACTTTATAATCAAACTGTCTAAAGCCAAAGACAGGCTGGGTGTGGGGGCTCATGCCTGTAATCCCAGCACTTTGGGAGGCTGAGGCAGGCAGATCATTTGAGGCCAGGAGTTCGAGACCAGCCTGGCCAATATGGCAAGACCATGTCTCTACTAAAAATACAAAAAAAAAAAAAAAAAAAAAGGTTAGCTGGGCATAGTGTCGCAAACTTGTAATCACAACTACCCAGGAGGTTGAGGTATGAAAATTGCTTGAACCTAAATGCAATCTAATTGCTTGAACCTAAATGCAATCTAAAAAACTGGACCTTATAAGACAGTAGAATGGTGGTAGGCAGTGTCGGAGGGTGGGAGAAGGGGGGTGATGTTAGTTAAAGGGTATAAAGTTTCAATCATGTAGGATGAGTAAGTTCTGGAGATATACAACAAGGTGACTACAGTTAATAATATTTCATGTATTGTATACATAAAACTTGCTTAGAGTGTAGATCTTACATATTCTCACCACAGAAAAGTAACAATGTGAAGTGATAAATATGTTAATTAGCTTTATTGTGGTAATCATTTTACAATGTATGCATATATCAAAACATCACATTGTAAACTGTAAATATATACAGTTTTTGACAATTACACCTCAATAAAACTGAAGAGCTAAAAAAGAAACTATATGTTATCCCAGTTGCATCTAATGGGATAATTTTTTTATAAGACTGACATATTCTAGAATATGTGATGCTACACAGGGTTTTCTCTGAAAACTTACTGCTTTTTAGACAGTGTTGATATCTCTCAGTAGAAGGAAGAAATGGCATTTTTCCAGAGATCAGAGTTTAAAAGAAAATATTCAGATTTTACTGACATATAGAGTTAAAGGGGGGGAAGAACAAATGCTGGCTGTTTTGCTTCTCTGCCAAATATTTGAGTCTTATGATTTTCCTCAAAATATGAGTGTTAACATCTGGAATTAGCAAATGGAACAAAAACATGTAAGTATAATTATTATGTTTTATTTCAAATTGAAAACTTTTCTTATCAAAAACCTTCTTCACCTATCATTAGTAACCATACTTAAAGCCAATTGAGAAGGCTTGATTCTTGAATAAATTTATACATAACTGATACATAAAATTTTAAAACAATTTTTAATTTAGCCAACTTTTCTCAAAAATATACAAGTTATAGGTATATGAATGTTTATATATGTGTATATTTACTGATATGGTTTGGATCTGTGTGCCCACCAAATCTCAAGTTGAATTGCAATCCTCAGTGTTAGAGGTGGGGCCTGGTGGGAGATGACTGGATCATGGTAATATAGTTCTCATGAATGGGTGAGCACCAACCTCTCCATGCTGTTCTGATGATAGTGAATGAGTGAGTTAACATGAGATCTGGTTGTTTAAAAGTGTGTAGCACCTCCCTGTGCTCTCTCTTGGTCCTGTTCCTGCAATATAAGATGACTGCTCCCACTTTGCCTTCCACCATGAGTAACAGTTTCCTTAGGCCTCCCCAGAAGCAGATGCTGCCAGGCTTTCTGTATAGTCTGCAGAACCATGAGCCAATTAAACCTCTTTTCTTTATAAATTACCCTGTCTCAGGTTATTTCTTTATGCAGTGTAAGAACTAATATAAAAAATTAGTGCCAAGAGGTGGGACATTGCTATAAAGATACCTGAAATTATGGAAGCAGCTTTAGGACTGGGTAACGGGCAGAGGCTGGAAGAGGGTGGAGGGCTAGAATAAGGTGGAAAGATGAGGGGAAGTTTGGAACTTCCTAGATACTTGTTAAATTGTTGTGACCAAACATGCTGAGAGTGATATGAACAATGAAGTAGAGGCTGAGGAGGTCTCAGATGGAAAGGAGGAACTTATTGGGAACTGGAACAAAGGTCACTTTTGTCATGCTTTAGCAAATAGCCAGGGTTCAATTTGCCCCTGCCCAAGGGATCTATAGAACCTTGAACTTCAGAGTGAACATTTAGGGTATCTAGTGGAAGCAATTTCTAAGCAAAGGGTCAAGATGTGGCCTAGCTACCTCTAACAGGCTATGCCCATATGTATGAACAACAACAATAACAAAAATGATGTAAAACTGGAACTTATATTTAAAAGAGATGAAGACCACACAACTTTGGAAAATTTGTCCAGCATGTGAAAGAAAACCCCATTTTCAGGGGAGGAATTCAACCAGGCTAAATAAATTTGCATAAGTAAAGAGGAGCCAAATACTGATAGCCAAGATATTGGAGAAAAGCCTTGAAGGAATTTCAGGGACCTTTGTGGCAGCCCCTCCTATCATCGACCTCAAAGCCTAGGAAGACAGAATGGTTTCCTTGGTCAAGCTCTGGTCCCTATCACCCCGTACTGCCCTACATAGCCTCTGGACACCTCCCTGTACCCCAGCCACTCCAAATCCAGCCATGGCTAAAAGGGGCCCAGGTACAGTTCTTGCTGCTGTTTCAGAGGGTGCAAGCAGTAAGCCTTCACAGCACCCACATGGTATTAATCCTGCAGGTGCACAGAGTGCAAGAGTTGAGACTTGGGAGTCTCTGCCTAGATTTTGGAGAATATATGGAAAAGCCTGGATGTCCAGGCGAATGTCTGCTGCAGGGGTGGAGCCCTCGTGGAGAATCTCTACTAGGGCAGTGCAGAGGGGAAATGTAGGGTTGGAGCTCCCACACAGAATGACCACTGGGGTGTTGCCTAGTGGAGCTGTGAGAAGAGGGCCACCATCCTCCAGATGGCAGAGTGGTAGATCCACCAGCAGCTCTTGCACCCCCAGCCTAGAAGAATGGCAGGCAGTCAATGCCAACCCTTTAGAGCAGCCACAGGGGCTGAACCCTGGAAAGCCATGGGAAAGAGCTGCCCAAAACTTTGGGAGCCCAGTCCTTTCATCAATGTGCCCTAGATGTGGGACACAGAGTCAAAGGAGACTATTTTTGGAGACTTAAGATTTAATAACTACTCTACTAAATTTAGGACTTGCATGGGGCCTGTAGCCCTTCTCTTTTGGCTAATGCCTCCCTTTTGGAACAAGAGTATTTACCCAATGCTTGTTACCCCCCATTGCATCTTGGAAGCAAGTAGTTTTCGATTTTACAGGTTCATAGGTGAAAGGGATTTGCTTTGTCTCAGATGAGACTTTGGACTTTGGACTTTGGAGTTAATATTGGAATGAATTAAGACTTTGTAAAGTTTAAAACCATTGAAAAGAGATACTTACATTTTGCAGTGTGAGAAAAACCTGAGATTTGGAGGGGCCAGGGGTAGAATGATATGGTTTGGATCTGTGTGCCCACTAAATCTCAAGTTGAATTGTACTCTCCAGTGTTGGATGTGGGGCCTTGTGGGAGGTAATTGAATCATGGGGGCAGAGTTCTCATGGATGAATTAGCACCATTCCCTCAGAGCTATTCTCATGATAGTGAATGAGTGAGTAATATGAGATCTGGTTGTTTAAAAGTGTGTACAACCACCCCCACCCCTTGGTCTTGCTCCTACCATGTAAGACACCTGCTCCACTTTGCCTTCCACAATGAGTAAAATTTCCCTGAGGCCTGCCCAGAAGCAGATGCTGCCATGCTTCCTGTGAAGCCTGTAGAACTGTGAGACAACTAAACTCTTTTCTTTATAAATTACTATAGTCTTCATAGCAGTGTAGTTCTTTATAGCAGTGCAAGAATTGACTAATATACTTGCACATGCACACACACACACATATATTTACTTACACAAAATATACACTTTTAAAAATCCCAGGTTATTTTTTATTTTCCTTTTACCTTATTCAAATTCTGTTTTCTTTCTTCGATTCAACATAGTACCACTCATTCACCTTCTGTCATATTTCTAGTTAATTATACATATCATTACTGCAACTATCTTAATCCTGCAAAATAAATTCTCACAACTACTCTCATAGATTTTGAGAGAGTGAATTCTTCAAATGTCAGTCATAAGCTCTGTATTTAAAATATCTCACCTGACAATCACTAAAATTACAATTCTTACTTTGGTTCAACTTCATTTATGATAACATAGAACATTATTAATAAGTAAAAGGTAATGCTACACTTTTTATTCAAATGTGCCAATGTCTATCCAGATCAATAGAACCTCCCAAAAGTGAACCCCTAATCTCAAGCAGGAATTCAACCTGCTTGAATACTAATGCACAGAGGTTAGGTTTCCTGTGTTAGGCTAGCAAGAGAGCCAAGAGAAGTCCTCCAGGGTGGCATTCATTACCTTAACAAATTTGCTGTGGTCAAAGTTCTGCCCTTCAGTACTGCAGATACATAAACCTGATTTTGTCAGCACATACGGAGAGTGTCCATCTCTCAGGACCAGCTATTGACCAAGCTCACGTGACTGATGCATAAAAGCACAAAGTCAATTGGTCTGTGGATAAAGTGCAATGGGTTCTTAACCCTCCTTTTGGCTACTACTCTTTGTTGTTTGTTTTCCACTTTTAATCAAATGATTCCTGCTTACTACAACTGCAAGTGCAATTTCTTCCACCCCATAGTCTGCTGGCTGTTTATAGAATGGAAAGTGGAATCAAAGTATCCCCCGACTTTGTTGCCCACCCCCTTTAAGAATGTTTTCAGGGTTTATGAGTGAATTACTCTAAAGGTTTTTTTCATATGCACAATTCTTTTTAAATGGAAAAGACAGGAAACCAGCCCTCTAAATTTAAAAATGTACATACAAATAAAATCAAATTTAACGAGGAAATGAAAAGAAGCAAAATATTGTTTAGAATTTCTCAAACCCTGAAAGTTTAATGACTGTTCAAATCTTTCCTGGGTCTACCCTGTGCACTGAACACATGACCTCTGCTTTCTTGTGCCATTGAACAAAATATTTCCAAAAAACTGCCTTGCAACATTTCTGAACTTGACCCCAAATGGACTTCTTAGAGGGCTCACCGACCATCAATTATTCTGATCAGAGTCAAGAGATCATATGTTTAATAAGAGATATTTACCCTATGAGCCATGGTAGCCAAACCCAATTTCTCATGATACCTTCAAAAACAAAGAGATTGACTAGAAAATGCCTGTATAACACTTCAATGATTCACACAAGCTTTCCCAAGGACAGACCTATGATAAAACATTGGCTAATGGAAAATAAAAATCAGTGATGCTCTGCTGTCAAGTCAGAGACTAAAAGCCACCAGCGAATACCAGTGAATTCATACCAGTGAATTATTTACATGATATAAGACTCTTCACCAGCAAAGATTTCAATCAATTCATGTTTTTTAAGTCTTTATCACTCAATTGGAGACCTTCCTTGGAATCTCTTCTGGTGGCAAGGCCATGTTTCTCAAGTTGCCCAGGAAACTGTCAGTTTTTGTCTGTGATCCTGGCAGAGGTATTATGGTCAGTTCTCTCAAAACCATCCTAGTTTCAAAAAGTAAACAATATTGTTTCTTACCTATAGGACCAGACCCAGAACCAATAGCTGAGGACTACATTCCTTGTTTAGAACACATTTCTGCTCAAAATGCCATCCTTTCTTAGAAAAAAAAAAAAATCCTACTAGCATAGCTGTATTGTCAGCTTTATCTCTCACCTAGAGGGTGCAATTATTGCATAACTGTCCAACTTGCGTCCTCCTTTCATGGAGTTCCATTTAGCTTAGGATTATGTACAAGACTCTTAAAAATGTCAGAAAAGCCTTGAAATGTCAATTCCAGGTCAGCTTGTCCAGATCTTATACAACTTTCGCTTTTGCACACTTGACTTCAGCCACTATGGCTTTCTGCTAATCTCTTTTAAGCTATGCTCACTCTTGTCACATGGTCTTTGCATATACTGAATGAAATGATTGCTGTTTTCTCCTCACTTACAACTAGTAATTCTATGCATTTTTCTGATCTCAGTTCAATTATCATTTAAGAAGTCTTCCTTGACTTCACTGAATTAATATTCATATCTAAAACTATTAATCTGTATTGTACAAAGTACATAGTCATCTCTATTGGCACTTTTTACATGTGGTTATGACGCCTGAATATACTTTTGTCATCTTCACTAAACTGAAAACTTCATGAAAGCAAAACCTGGCAAGTTTTGGAGACTGTAATTCCCCAGGATCTATTTCTACACCAGACATATATTAATACTTTAATAATATTTGTTGAATGAACAAAAAAAGTAGAATGTGATGCAATGAACTGAAGGACATTTACACAACCAATTACAAATTAGCATTCACTTTCTATTTGTTTGATTTTACCCTGCTTCTAAAGTACTGATGCAGTATGAGGAAAAAGGAAGAAAAAAACAATGTATAACGTACTAGGATTAATATTGGGGATCCTACCACTCTGTGACCAGAAAATCATATGCTGTCTTATTTATGTTTGTCATTCCATCTCAGAGTAAAAGAAAGAAAAAGCAAATGTTGAATTAGAAGAGTATGTGACAGAGTGAACATTCTTTATGTCTTGCCAGCCTATCTTAAGACCTTGAAAGCAAGGATCAGAAGAGGGAAGGTTACACTAATCTTTGGGAATTGACATCATTTTTTTCTTTTTTTTTTTATTATACTTTAAGTTCTGGGATAGAGGTGCAGAATGTGCAGGTTTGTTACATAGATATACACGTGCCATGGTGGTTTGCTGCACCAATCCACCCGTCATCTACATTAGTTATTTCTCCTAAAGCTATCCCTCCCCTCACCACCCACCCCTGGCAAGCCCTGGTGTGTGACATTTCCCTCCCCTGTGTCCATGTGTTTTCATTGTTCAACTCCCACTTATGAGTGAGAACATGTGGTGTTTGGTTTTCTGTTTCTGTGTTAGTTTCCTGAGAATGATGGTTTCCAGCTTCATCCACATCCCTGCAAAGGACATGAACTCATCCTTTTTTATGGCTACATAGTATTCCATGGTGTCAAAAATGTGTCACATTTTCTTTATCCAGTCTATCATTGATGGGCATTTGGGTTGGTTCCAAGTCTTTACTATTGTGAATAGTGCTGCAATAAACATAGGTGTACATTATAAATCATTCTACTATAATTGACATCATTTTTAAAATAGAAGCCCATAGACCTATCCTACTTCTTTCTCAATTCACATCTCTGTATTTATACTTTGGATTAAAGTAACACAGCAACAGTAATTTGCTCTTTACAAAGAGCTACCTACTATTTTCTATTAATTTTATTAAAAAGTTTTTAAAAGGCTTATAAAAGGAGGTGGTATAACATTTTTATTAAAAATAATAATTTTAATTCATTTCTTAAATAAATAAAATATATATATATATATGCGTGTGTGTGTGTGTGTGTGTGTGTATTGCCCAACTTGTAGAAGAAAGTTAAACATACTTCATGTATTTAGCCTCATCCAGGTATTCAAAGCCTAGCACCTAATCTGGATTTCCCACACAGTACATTGTGATACCTATTTATTATTTTATAATAAATAATAAAATTTATCACAAGGGCTGAAATCTTCAAATCCATGAGATTTGTGCATTTTCTGTTTTAATGAGATCTTCAAGGGGAATGAATATAAAATTTGCTTATTTTGCAAGGAATTAAACAAAAGGAGTTGGGTGTATCAAATGTTCAGTAGCATCAAGCTAGAAGAGTATCTCATCATCCGTCTCACAGTTAAGAGAGCCTCATGAACAAGATGGGTAGGAAAATAATGAGGTGGATACGGGGAGAAGGAGAGAGGAAGGATAATGTGTACAGAGGGTTCAGGTTATTGGTTAATACTCCATCCAAGAGAAATATCTGGATGGATGCTGCTGAAGTTTATAGGTGTTACTTTCCTTTACCTATGCTTTTACCACTGACCAACTTCCCTGATGAACATCTTATTCTTTTACCAGCTATATTAATATATTTATTCAGGTAACAGTTAAGTCACACAGGCCTTGAAAGTATTCTTTCTCTTTCCAGTGACCTGCAAATTTCCACTCTGTTCTACTGTCATTGTTTAACAGTTCATCTCTCAAAGAGCTGTTATACTTCACTTATTCCTGAATTCTTGAGGGAGATCTCATTACAACCCCAAGTTAACAATACTTATATTCATATATGAAACATTTCTCAGAAGTTCTACTTCTTAGTCCCTATTTATATAGTATAAAGAGTTTTCTTAAATACAGTCATACTGAACTAAAATTTATTGCTTAACCTACTAATTAGGCAAACTGTATCTCCTCTTCTTAATGCGTAGCACTAGTTCACAAATTCTAGGTAAAAGACCAAGTGTGTCTTCATTAATTTGATTTTGAAATTAATCCTTCTCAACAAATGAAAATTTTATAATTAAATACATTTATTGAACGAATTGTCTTTCTGTTTGGTATGATAAAGGAGAATTTTCGCCATTCTTACCAAGAATCCTTATATAAAGATCCATATGCGTCTATCTCCTCTTTAGGAATTTAAATGACAAGACAGGAAATATAAAAATTTTCCATATTAATTATAAATTCGTACTTAACATACCTATTAAAATGATTTTCTTTATGTAATATAAGAATGATTATGACTGTGATCAACCACAAAAAAAGTTCCAAAGCTTATTCCGTCAAAGCAAATTTCTCATCATACCTGCCAAGTTTAATCTTACTGAGATAGTAACTTGTAAACTCCATTTCTAAATTTGCTGGAACCACTAGTGTGACTCTCAGTATTTACGCTGGCTTAAATACAGCTAATTGGTCCTACGTAACAAACCTGCACGTCCTGAACATGTATCCTGGAACTTTATATATATGTAGCAACAGTATATAGATGTATATATATATATATATATATATATATATATATACACACACGCATATATATGTATAAATTTTATATTTATATATAAACCTTATATATAAATATAGAGTTAGTTATATAGTTATATAATTATATATAACTACCTATATATATAGTAATTTAATGCATTTTTCAGATATCAATACAATGATCATTTAAGAAGCCTTCTTTGACTTCGCTGAATTAATATTCCTATCTACTACTGTTATATATATAGTTGAAGCCTATGCCCATAGCTGACAGCAGTTGTAATTGTACTAGCCAACTGCCTCCCAAGTTCAAAACTCAGCATCAGATTAACCCTATATTTTTGAAAAATAAAAATAAAATAATGAGGTACAGAGAATTTAGACATCTCCATGTGTCCATGTTGCTTCTAGCCCTTCAGCGGATATCATATCTATAGCTTTCTGATGGAAATCTAGAAGGGAAGAATTATAATATAGAATACATATATTATACTATTTGAAAGAGTTTTCCTTGAAGTTTCAAGACATGGAAACAAATATGCCTTTCCCATGTGGCCTGTGAACTAGACTCTTGCTATTCAAGGCACGATTCATGGAACATCAGTAGCAGCATCATGTGGGACCTGTTAGGAATGCAGAATTTCAGTTCCTATCCCACACATACAAAATTAGATTTTGCTTTTATCAAAATCCCCAGATAATTCATATACGTACAATGAATGTTGAAAAGCAGTGGTCTAGGAAACCTTCCTCAAATATATAAATTACATTGCTTATGAGTTTCTTAGAAATGTGTGTTAACTATGCATTTATTTCAATGAATTTAAGAGTTATAGCTGCATATTCATTTCTAGGTAAAAACATTAAGTTCAGTTCAGTAAGATAATTCAAATGTTTTACTAAGCAAAACCCAAGACATCTTCAAGCTAAGCATTACTAACATTAAATTTTAAACACAAATGTATTTCAAAGAGATTTAATCTATATATTTTGAGCTAATTCACACTTAAATTTTTAAAGCACACTTTGATGTCTACACAATTTCAAGAGCTCTCTCTGTGTGTGTGTGTGTGTGTGTGTGTGTGTGTGTGTCTTTGTTCATACCAGGAACTTTAGAATATTATGCATGAATCCTGAAATTTAAAACTAAAGTTTTAAAATGTATTTAACTTAGAAAACGATGATTTACAATTCCAGTCAAAATTAACATTACTTAAAATAATTTATTGCACCAAAGCTCCAAGATAAAGAAAAATCCATTTAAAGCAATCAATTTGCTAGTTTTAAATCTATGCAGCAAAATATAGTGATAGGCTTTGATTATGCAATTTTAAGTAAAATGTTAAAGCTACAGTGACATATGTGGGTGAATACTTAATTTTTTTCCCTCATATTACCTCTCAAGTAATTTGCAAATATTAAGGCTAAAAATGGGATCTTCTTCATAGGTATGTCATTTAGATGTAGGCGAAAGATTGATAGTAACATCCTTAAAAAAAGATCCAAAAAAGTGCAGTAACTGCCAAATACCTGAGCAAAAAGTGGAGAAAAGAAAGGAAGAGACAATTAGTGGGGTGTAGGAAGTCTGAAAGGAGGCATAAATTATATAATCAGATCTATCATATTTCTCATAAAATGAGTAAGAGAGTTATATTAGCTTCCTTCGTAAATGAGTCAGGAATTGTCCAGGCCAGGCACATACTCATTTGTCTCCCTTTCACTAACATATTTGCCTTCCTTCTTCTTAAATCAAATGAATGATCAATATGATGTAGCTATGGGGATATTGACTTGGTTCTCTTATGGTCTCAGAGAATTAGCCTTACTGATATTTTGGTTGTATATAATTCTTACTGAAACGAATACTACCGAAGATAATAATCTATCATATAATTTTAAGGGCATGATAATTCAATGAAAAACAGATTTAATGAGAATTGCTACTTCTCTAAATTACCAATATACTCTCCTGATTTGTTTAAAGTTCATTGTGCAAATAAAACAAAAAAGAATTTAATCTATTCTTTATTCTATGCTCAAAAGTTAACCAGAAGATGTGAACCAGACTAGAATATGTCAACTGTCTTCTGCAAGCATGGCCAGCTTGAAGGTCTGTAGCGGACGGATCTTACTTGGCTTTGTTTCATTCATTTCCTATCCTCCCTCTCTTCCATTCTTCCTTCGTTTTTCTTTACTTATTTTTAATAGGGCCAAACATTTAGTGAAAAAATCCAATCAAGAATTTAACCAAAACAAAGAAAATTTTAAGAACCTGATACCAAGAACTCTGCCTCTTCAGTCTCTAGCATGGTGCACTGTCAGGCTCTAGCATCGTGCATTGTGAGGCTCTAGCATCGTGCATTGTGAATGGTGGGGCCTTAACAAATGGCATTTTCCTTGAGGCTTTCGCTTTCACTCTCGCTCTCCCTCCCTCTCTCTCTTTAAACTAGTTCATGCACTTACTGTCTGAATTTCTAATTTCAGGCAATACTGAAGACGGCCCTAATGAGACTGTCCTGAAAAATGGCACCTTGTCCTTGGATTTCTCAAAGAGCCCCTTAAAGTCACACAGAAACAAGAACCAAAACTGGTCTGTGTGAAACCAAGTATTTGGACAATGCTGCAGTTGCTTAAGGTCAGTTTTGACCATGCACCAAGCTAAAGTCTAGGGCCAGGTCCATTAAGCTTAGGTAACAAAACAGGTAGCAAGAATACTAAGTTTAACAAAATGTACTCCCTAAGGGAAAGACAGTTCTTGATTTATGCTGTTTCTGCATATTACAGTTTCTTGCAATCCAGTTAATATTGCCCAAGTGCAATAATAGGACCTTTATGCCCTACTTCTAATCCAAAATCACTAGTCTTTGACCACATTTTTTCCACTCCAATCTATTCAACTCCTGGGAATATGAGAGTAGAAGCCAAACTTTCTAAAATCTTTACCTGTCTCATATACTCAGGTATTTCACATTGTAGCCCCCAAGAGTCCTTATTAGTCCTAGGACCTGTCTAATGAACTTGGATATTGGCAATCTGCCTGGTAAAATCTGTAGATAAATTAACACTTTGTCCAGTCCTGATCTCCTGATATGGATCACTCCTTTAAACTAATTTACTTATTTCCTGCTGAATAGAACTATGAAATTAGATATAAACCTTAATATGTTTCAGTTCAGGCTACCTTAAAAGAAACTGAAACATTGTAACTATTACTGTTTGGAAATTTTAGTGTATTTGATTTTGAAGAAAAATAATCATCCAAAAGAGCTTGGCTGAGATCTGATGGATTTTTTTTTCTTCTAATCAAACTGCATGTTTAATTGAAAGTAACTTCATACCTTCATTGCAGAACAAACACTCTATTTAGTTTGGGGAGTAAATAAATTTTTATAGGTATTAGAAGATAAATAATAACTCTTTGTTAGGAAAACAACTTAAATTACTGATTGAGTTTGAAACAGAGGTTGTAAAGTTACTGACTTTTCACTATATATCCTAATGAAACTTTGATGTGTATACTATGAGCATGCATGTAGTATTTAAAAAAAAAAAATAAAACATTAGCATTTTTAAATGGCCAAATCTAACCTCCAAGGTAGAAATGATATTTTATTTAAATATAGAGAAATTACAGACAAGTATTACTATAGAATTTTTCTTGGCTATATTAAGCCAGTTTTCTTAAACCATTTTCAATGGCAATAAGATGTTGGAGAATTAAATGAAAATTACATATCAATAGATTCAGCAATTCTTTCTACAAAAGATAATAGGAAGGAGTAGGAGGAAATGAAGAAACAGGCATCATTTTATCTTGAGAAAATGCAGTATCTTTTTCTTCCTTTACTTTCAAAAAGCACAAAAAAGCAGCTTGCAGTGAAAGGGTTTGAAGAGGCTAAGAAGGTGTGTTGTTGTACATAATCCGACAGCACAGTGTGAGGGATTAAATTACCAGTGCTACAAACAAACTGTACGGAAACAAAACAAAACAGAAAAACAAACAACAAATATACACATTATAAACAGACATGCAGCTACTTAGAACTTTGATGCAAAAAAATGTTAAATGTTGAAAACAAAATAAAAATATTTTTTTAATTTAAAAAAGAAACATGTTTATTTCCATGGCAATGAGCTATATTTATATCAAATAGAAGACTCAGACTTTTCAAAGCAGTCCTAATTGGGTGGCTGTTTGGGACTCAGACTTCTTGAATTCGAATCCAGATTCTGCTTCATACTAGCTAAGCAAACATGGACAGTATATGTATATATAATCACTCTCTTCCTTCTCCATCCCTCCTCAAACTCTTCTTTTTAAAGATTGAGCTTGCAAGACAAAAATACACAAGCACAGACATACACATACATATATGTATATGTATGTATGTATAAATATAATAGATATGCATATATTGTGCATACTAGATATATATGTATATATTATACACATATGATATATAAGGTATGTATTATTAGATATGTGTATATTTTATATATACTACTATATGATACATATATAGTATTTTATTATATATCTAATATGTTTTATACATCTAATGTATATTATATATGCATACACATCTAATACATAACATATATACATATGTATATATTATATATGCACATTATATATATTATATATAATGTCATGCCAGTAAAAAATTAAATCACATAATTATATTTATATTGGCAGCCTTGCATAAATACCACATTAACCCACAAGCTTTTTTTTTTTCTTTTCCAGAATTAACATGCAAAAAATAAAGGGCAAGAAGTTGGGGGATTCCTTGGTTTTAACATTTACTGCTTCAACTTACCTTTTTGAAGTAACGTCCATTTAACAAATCTCCAGCTACCTCAACACAATTAAAACTCATAATCACTAATCAAAAATTAACATAGTTAGTGTGAGAACATCACACAACACAGCAGACCTCTCTAGGAGCATCACCCGCAGAGCTGTTAATGAACAAGCATCGGAGAACATGCCTTGACCTTGTTTCTCTAGATAGAGGGGAAAGAGTACAACACAAAGAGGACAAGAGTAGAAGTTAGCCAAGCCAAGCTAGATTTAGAAAAGTTATACATAAATGCGACTTTCCGAGAAATAGTGAATGATGCAATGACCATGTCAGGGAAACTATATTCATCATTTAAATAGCCAAAAAAGCCCTAAGAATTCTATCTCATTGAACAAATACAGAGACAATAATAGCCAGTCAGGTATGTGTATGTGTTTCATCCCTCAAACTGTTACAAATATATTATAGCTGCAGGCAAGGCAGTTTAGTGGTTGGGAACTGCAAGCTTGTGTCACTCTAACCCTAATACCTAATACCTGCAGAGAACTCAGATTTCAATGTGTGTTACTAATATAATGCTCTCACAAATTAGACAGTTTAAATTGTTTATATTTTTATTTTTCTTCATGAAAGAAGGCTATGATACTGTTACTCTAATATTTAAATATAAAAAATCTGCATTATAGGAGTTGTAAGTGGAAAAGTAAGCAAGTAAACACTTCAGCATAAAAGATGAAAGAAATTCAGAAGACCAGAATATGTCCACAAATACACTAAATAGGAAGCAATTTTTAAATAACTATATATTGGTGCTGCACAGAATCAATTCTCTGGACATTATTTCTTCGAAGACCTGTTTGGGGGACAGCTAATGTTAAATTACCTCCTCTTAAATATTCCTCACCTGATATAAATTACCATCATCTTAGTTTGGAGAACTGTGCTTTTGTATAAACTATGGATTTTCTTCCTTATGTTCACTCAATACCAATGATAATAGCCAGGAAAATCTATACCATGTGTTTCTGTTAATTAAGCTTCCTCGCTTATAAGCCATTCCAAGAACGGAAGGAAAATATCAATTCAGGAGTCTCCAGATATTATTAATTAATGGTTAAATCCTTTCTATTACTCTGATAAACGTGATTTTTTATTTGAAAGAGCTCCTTTATTTAAGAATTTGTTAACATATAATAGATTCTCCCTTGAAAATAATGATAACCAAACTAAAGCATGAGAATTTCACCAAAATTACTTGTAATTTTTTAGCAAGTTTGAATCAAAATACCATTATCCTAATTCACAAATTGATATATAATTAATTTGCATTATTACTGAGTATTTGGGCATGCTCAAAAGAGAAAAAGGTGATTAGAATTCTGAGTTCTGCCTATTCCTACAGCTAGTATATTTGCTTGGTGGAAAATTGAGCACCAGTGGATATTTGTATTAAATGAAGAGCCACACACTCTTGAGTCACTCTTCCCTTCATTGGGAGTTGTAGTATGGTCCCTGGAGCAACACTGGGAATTTTGACATATTTAGAACAAACACTTGCTGCTTTTTGTGGCCCAGCTTGGTCTGAAGGGACTCAGGCACATTGTGCCCTTGGCTGGTCATAACAAAGCTGAACAACAGATTGGTCTCAAATTTGATCCCTGAGACATTGACTCTCAAAATATTAATTGAATGCCTTCTGTGAACCCAGCTCTCTATATTAGCAAAAGTTGTCTGGTGTGAGTACTCTTTTATAATGCTTCCATGGCAGAACTGAATACCAGGTTCTGGGTCATACTGTGGCCACACATATCAATAAATGTTTGAAAAACTAAAAATAACAAGTTTTGGTTAGACATTTAGAAAGAGAGCATAGATTAGTGGAATGAAATTTCTTTTAAAAGAGTCAGTATGGCTTAGTGGTTAAACAATCTTTGGATTAGACAACCTGGATCCCCAACCTGACTCTGCCACATATAATCTTCAATAATTCAGTGAATATCTCTACACATCACTTTCTTGTGAAGAAGAATAAATCTCCTGTGTATCATACAGGTGGAAAATAAATTAGATGCTATATATGAAACAATTCACAGTGAGGATGAGGCTGGCATATGAGAAGCATGTAATAAACATTAGCCACTATGATTAGGTTCCAAGTAATATGAATTAAGGGATATGGAGAATTAGCACAGACAGAGGAACAAAGGAAAGGCATTCCAGGTGGTGGCCAGAGTATTATTAAAGGCTTAGAATAAAGAAATTCTTTGCATGCCCTTCATCACCCTGTGTGATCTATTTGCTACCCAGCTCTCTAAGGTCCTTTCAAGCCATCTCAACTACCTTCATTGTAATTGAGCTACTTTGGCTTCATTCTGTTGAACACGCTCAGAATATCCTCATCTCCAGACTGTCACACATTCTCTTCAACTTCACCTGTCGAAACCATGTTCATACTTCAGGTTTTTGCTTAATGTCTCTTCTTCTGGAAAGCCTTTGCTGAAACATAAATTAACCCCAAATGCAGTGCCTTCTATTTATTTAAAATCTCACTGCATTCTGAAAAACAAAACCACAATTAGGAACATATCTGTGTAATTTTTAAAAACATTTTGTTTCTTCTACTGAACTGTGAATCCCATGGGCATAAGAACTGTGTCTGTCTTATACACCAGTATAACCTCAGAGCCTAAAATAACATCTGACAGAGTAAACACTCACTGTATACTGCTAATATGTGAATGAATACATAGATGTGTGTGCAATAAGTCTTCAATCTTTTCCAACGTAATTTGGAGACTGGCTTAGGTAAAATAAAGTGTTTAAGTTGTAAAATAATATCATATAAGCTACATAGAATCAATTGACAGAGAGCCTTGATTATTAGTCTAATTAATTAGCTTTTGTAAGAAAAAACGTTTTTTGTCTTTTATTGTTTGTTTATTTGATTCATGTACCTATGTGTAACATTGGTAGTGCAGTTTTATATCTGTCCTCATGTACCTTACCAAATCCTTCCATTCATGAATATATCTTGTTATTCTTTAGAAAGTGGATTCAATGTCTTCACATCAAATATTTTCCCAACCATATGACAATCTCTGCTGAAATTATTGGTATTAAGGTAATTTCCTTTTTTCTCAACACCAGCTGTCCCTCAATGCACATTCAACACTAACATCACACTTATGAAGCAGCTGGGGCTTCTCCAACTCGAAATGACCTAGACTTCATATTTATACCTTATCAAAGGAGATAAATGTAATAATGCTTTTAAAACAAAACCCTATGTGAACCATTTTTTTAGTTTCTTCTTTCTTACATACTTCTATATGTTTTCACTTTATAGGCTCTTGGTTCATAGTAACTAAACACTTATCTATCAAATCTTTGCTGATCCCATCATTTAGCAGGCTCAAGGTTAGCAATAGAGATACAAAAGAAGAAATAAATAATATCTGTTTTTTACAATGTCCACAGGCATATGACAAAAACAGACAATAATATTTTATTAAAATATAATGGCTACACAAAAGTATGAACACTATTTATGAATATCTAGCATCCCTGGGGAAATAGGGGAAAAATTTAAAAGTACTTTGAGAATATAGATGATAGTCCATCATGCTATTTTGCTAAGTATTCTTCTCCCTCTGTCCTCACATATTCTATTTTTTTCTTTTTTACTGATATGGAAACATAGCAGACATTAATTAAATTTTTTTAGTAACTAACAACCAAATCATGTGCATATGTTCTTTTAAGAACACAAAAGCAAAATTAATAAGATTATCTATTTGAGAAACATTATCTGTAAAATTAAACACATATTTTTAAAAAATGATCTTTATTTGTTCTACTATTAATACTTATTGATCAAAAAACAGTTACTCTAAAAAGATCATTTAATATTTTAATCTTTAGAACTTTGAAATGGACAAGAAACATAAAATTGTTTTCATGAAAATGCATCCCAATGCTATTAAATTATGAATAAATTAAAGAATGCATTAAAGCAGATACCTTAATCTTACTCTATAGATAATTATTTCTTTTGTACATATCTTTTAGCACTGTATTTTTTAAGTAAATGTTTTTCACCTTAAATTCATCAAGCTGAGTCTCAAATGATTTAGAATAAAGACAGTCTGAGCACAGACAGGACAGCTGAACAAAAACATAAATTTCCCCAAATGTTATGACCTGGCTTTAGGCAGAGAACAAAGTTATAACAGCCTAAGGCCCCTCATTCAAGAATTATTCTTTGTACAGATAAATTCAAACAGAGAATCCTTCACTTTCCTAATATTCTTGGGAATTCTCATTCTTCTCCCTTCCTCCTGCCAACAGCAGATCTCACTTGCTTCCTAAAATATTCTTCTCACCGATCCATGCCTCATCCACACGAAATTTCCTGGAACTATTACAGCAAGGTAATAGTACCCTTACAGCAAGGGTAAGGTTCTCCATGGTTGAAATGATAATGCTAAAAGATGAATCAAGAGACTAAAAACAAAATCCCTTTACTCTTACTGACCTCAGCTCTTCCATCAGTGGCCTGTTTCTCTGCTTCTCCTTTCATCATCCTGAGCTTGTGAGTGATGTTGAATGCCAGAGACAGAATTTTTAAAAAAGACATTGTTTATTTTTCTTTTTTTTTTATTATTATTGTACTTTAAGTTTTAGGGTACATGTGCACACATGTGCAGGTTTGTTACATATGTATCCATGTGCCATGTTGGTGTGCTGCACCCAGTAACTCGTCATAAACTCATTGCTCAATCTTCTCTTTCTCAAGCCAAAAATCTGAGAAACTGAGGAATAAGGTAGAAGAGGTCTCATTTTATAAATCTGATTGTAAATGCCAAACACTATTTAATTCATTACTTGTTAATTGACAGTATTTAGGCTCACCCAGGGATATTTTAGGTTTATGCTTACTAGGATTATAAGGAGTTTAGAAAAGTGATACTTCTAATGGTTAAGGTGAAGCATACCTATCTTTCCTCTGTTTTATATTTGGTAACTCTTCTAAGAGTAAGGGGATACTTTATTTTAAAATAGTGAGATCTCTAGGTAACAACTGAAATTTGAGCTTTCGTATTTATAAAGGTCATGAATATTTGCCAATTGGTGAATTTAATCAGATTTTAAAGTTAATTGAAAACCTACATTATAGAGGCATAAAATTTAATCAGCACCCTTTTATCTATTTGTCGTATACATTCTTTTAGTCAGTTTCAGATTTTGAATTAGACCAAGTTGTAGACCTTTGTTTCAGTTTTTTGTTTTTAGGTAATTACCAGATATAATTTGAGGAATTTTTTCTATATCCTCCTGATATTTATAAATGTCTTCCTCCAGAGAGTTTCAGATCAGTACCATAAGTATTCAGGACCTCCCTCAAGGCAATGGTAGCTTTGTGGGTTTTAAGGGCCCATAGCTGAACAGGCTTGAATTGACACCTTTGCTATGTCACAACTGTGGCATGGGTGTTTTTCCCTAGATCCCTGAGTATAAAGATTTTTTACTTTTATGTTTATTTTTTGCAACAGAGGTAAAAGGGCCTAAGGCACATTGTCTACTTAGGAGTCTGGCCCTCTACAGGTTACACAGTAATTACTTTTCCTCCACCTGAGCTACTACCAATGGGCCTTCATTCTTTCTCCTGAGCATTCGATAGAATGGGAGTCAGTGCCAGGTTGAGACACAATCAATTATCACAGGGAGAGAGTCATTCCCTTGTGCCTACTATTAGTCACAGTTTATGCTAGACTTGAGACACACAGATATTTCCCAGCCAAGACACACGGACTACAGTCATTTTAGGAGAGTTCTAATTCCATACTACTCTCTTTAAATGTCTATTATCAAAACTTTCAACCTGGGTCAGTTAAATCTTTACACTGTTGGTGGAAATGGAAATTAGTTCAACCATTGTGGAAGACAGTGTGGCAATTCCTTAAGGATCTAGAACCAGAAATATCATTTGACTCAGCAATCTCATTACTGGGTATATGCCCAAAGGATTGTAAATCATTCTACTATAAGACATATGCACATGTTTTATTGTGGCACTATTTACAATAGCAAAAACATGGAATTCAACCCAAATGCCCATCAATGATAGACTGGATAAACAAAATATGGTACATATACACCATGGAATACTATGCAGCCATAAAAAGAAATGAGATCATGTCCTTTGTAGGGACACGGATGAAGCTGGAAACTATCATATTTAGCAAATGAACACAGGAACAGAAAACCAAACACCACATGTTCTTACTCATAAGCAGGGGTCGAACAATGAGAACACACGGACACAGGGAGGGGACCAACACACACCAGGGTCAGATGGGGGGTGGGGAGTGAGGGGAGGGAGAGCATTAGGACAAATAGCTAATGCACATGGGTCTTAAAACCTAGATAAGGGTTGATAGGTATAGCAAACTACCACGGCACATGTATACCTATGTAGTAAACCTACACGTTCTGTAATTGTATCCCAGAACTTGAAGTAAAATTTTTTTAAAAAAATTAAAAATGTTGAAAAAATGTTAACTTGGAAATAACCAAAAATACAAACAAACAAACAAACAAACAAAAATCTATAAGAATAACTTATGCACAGAACAGCAGGGCTCAAAGCTAACACTAGCCAGCAGCCAACAGCTCCATGTGCACGCTTGCCAGCAGGCAACAAAACCAATTAGCAAGCACTAGAAGAAAGACAACCCCCTTACACATTCCAGCAATACCGGCCATTGTTTGGACATCCTTCTCACACCCCACAGAAGTTGGGTGGATCTCCACACACTTAACCTTTGATTAAGGTTTGTGACTGACTATGCCACATCTACGTCTACATCAACAGGTTATGAAACACTTTATAACTAACATAAAGAAGCTTTCTACAACAGGCAGGGCAACCTCCCACACAGGTCCAAAAACAGTGTCTTAAGAAAGCAGAGAAAGGAGATTGGCTTGACTTTTATTATGATTAGTAGATGGGTCTAGGGTAAGGGTTCTCATGAATGAGATGGGGCTTGCATGGCTTGAAATTCCTGCCCTTGCCAAGGAAGAGAGCACCCAGTCTTTCTGATTGGCTTGATCAACTGTGAAGTATAGGAGAAAGGAGAGTGGTAGGGCTTGAACACTATCAGCACTTAGGCATCAAAAATGAAGTCAGAGTCTTTATTAACATTTCAAGTGAATTTCCTACTTCAAAGTCTTTGAAACTACTAGTTCCTTTCCCATGAGTTATCCTTCAACCGATCAAAATGTAACAAGATGTTGATGATTTCTTCCACTGTTCTAAAATCATGGCTTAAGCTGATGCTGTAGAGCCTTAAGTACTTCATGAGAGAGATGCAAACCATCAAAATAATTGAGAGGTACAAGTCAGGGAATGGACTGTGTCATCTCTACTCACCTCATTGATTACTGTGGGATGAAGATAAGAAAACAAGGCTAGTTGACATTTCAGAGAGTTCCCTGTCCATGGAAAGTGAGCCGTCACTTAGAAGACATGGAAGGGGGCTCTGTGAGATTCCTCTGTAAAGATTGGTAGAAGAAAAAAATAATTCTTATTCTTTGTTTTTATGCATCTGCTTAGAAAGAGGATTTAATAATATGCTCCTGTGCTAAATAGAAAAATAAAAAGGAGAATTTGGAGAACAGAGGGAGATAGCTGCAAGACATAAAGGGAGCTAGAATCACCTCCTTTAAGTGAATAAGAGAAGCATTCTGCAGGGATTTATCAGACTCATAGAAGGATAGACAAAACTGAAAGAGAGTTTGGTCATTTCACATACAGATTTGGGGAGTGAAGGGATAAAAGAGATATGGGCATTAGAAGAATACACTACAAAAGTCATCAGCTAAAGGTCAGCTAAGACATGAATCCAAACCAAGATGTTCAAAATGCCTAGAGGAGCGAATAGTTTAATGTGTAGCAAGCAAGTCAAAGTCTTAAATGGAAAAGTCAGATGATTCCAGAAACTAAAATAGACCAAAGAAGTTCTTGAATCTGTTCTTTTTGTGACCTTTTATTTAGGAGAAAATTTCATTAAAAACGGTAGCATCTGAGTATAGCTATGAAAACATAAAACTTACACAAAATTATTCCAAATATATTCACATAACTGGATCCTTCTCAGGCTTCAGCTCTCGGGCTATGTGTTTTGTCTCTATAGGGTTATCTCTGACCACTGAAATTAAGTGTTTTGTACCTGCCGTCATGGGTAGTTGAGTTGAGAAGGTGTAATACACAAATAGATTCTGAAACTACTGGCTTTCTCTCTTTTATACACCTGTGTACACATGCACATGCACAGGTGCACACACACACACACGCATACACACAGTTGCATATAGTTATCCAAATATGTGTATTATAGGAGATGTGATCATCCTCAACCATGGGGTGTTTATACAGTAAGAAAAGTAGAAATCTACAGTCTGAATGAACATTGAGAAAAATCAACATTTGTTAAGAACTTCTCATAGAGAAATGAGAGGAAGCAGAGTTAAAAAGTTACAAGTTGAATCAGAATAAGATAGAGTCAAGTTCAAAGAAAAGTGAAGAATCCAGAGTGTCAAATCCAGCAAAAAGTTCTTCTGAGATAAATACTAAGACATTCCATTGCATGTAGCATTTCACAGATTTAATTATCTAACAAGAGACATTTGATTAAAAATTTGAAATAAGGAGTTTGACTAGTAAATGGGAGTGGAAAAATGTTGTTGAATACCAATCAGGAGGATGTATGAATGTCCTATACATGGGAAGAAATTTTAAGCTATATATCAATAGAAACTTAAACAAGTGAAAGATACTTTCTCTATCCAAGCTTTTAAAGCTCTCAGGTGAAAAATGTCATGTTAGCAAAATATTTCATTAGAAAAATTGGATATGGGTTTGGCTCTGTGTCTCCACCCAAATCTTATATCAAATTGTAACTCCCCATGCTGGGGGAAGGACCTGGTGGGAGGTGATTGGATCATGGGGGTAGACTTCCCCCTTCCTATTCTCATGATACTGAGCTCGCTCACATGAGATCTGGTGGTTTAAAAGTGTGTAGCACCTCCCGCTTTGCGCTCTCTCTCTCTCTGCCACCTGAAGAAGTGCTTACTTCCCTTTCACCTTCTGCCATGATGGCACGTTTCCGGAGGCCTCCCAGCCATGCTTCCCATATGGCCTTCAGAAGTATGAGTCAATTAAACCTCTTTTCTTCATAAATTACCCAGTCTCAGGTAGTTCTTTGTAGCAGTGTGAGAAAGGACTAATACAGGTATCTGTTGCATAATTTCCACAAAAGATAATTTTTGACTGTTTTGCAACTTTTGACATCATCCATTGATAGTAACTCCAAGAAAGCTAATAATGGAATACTGCCTGAGTCATACCCCAGGATTGGGAACTGGCTAGCTGTAGAACTAGTGAAAAGTATTTGTTTTCTCTGGATCTCAGTTTATGGATTAGGTTTTTATTAAAATTCTAGATTTTATATTTTATTATACTCACAGGTCCAAAAATAATTCCTATTCCTACACAGTGTAGGGAAGCTAGACTGCCTTTACTTATATTCCTGCTCTACCATATAGAACCTATGCAACTTTGGGCAATTGGCTTATGTTCTTAGTGTCTCAGTTTCCTCATTAAGTAAATGGAGAAAATTATAATAATAGTCACTTCATAATGTTATGAGAATAAATATTATATGTAAAGGCTTTCACAGAGTGCCTAGCCTAAGGTAATTGCTCCATAAATTTTATCTATCATTATATTTTAATAACACTCACTTATAGAATACTGTAAAGTATATATAAACATATATACATATGAGCTCTTATCTGTGTGTTTTGTGTATACATATAAAGAAAGATAAACACATCTATAGCCCTATTTAGTGTACGTGAACATATATTTCTTTAAAAATATTTTACAAATTTGTACTTTATAAAGTTATTTTTCATAAAATCTACATGTGTAAATAGGAAGCCCAAAAAGTAGAATTTCTAGTTGTCCAACATTCTCACAAGAGGGGAAAAAGATTATATTCATGACTGGAAAAATACAAGTACTTTTAGACAAATATGTACTGGAAACTATAATCCACTTTCCTTTCCTACCATTGCACTGACAGCATTATGAACCAGAAAATTGTTTGAGCAGCCACAGATAAGGAATTACAAATCTAGAGGTTCAAGAGTCATATAAAGCAGATGTAAGGTTAATTTGCATGGTTTAGTTGCCTCCCATATTTTTTCAATATATTTCAATGGCTTGAGACTCTGAAAAACTGATAGCAAATAAAAAGCTTTCTATGGGCTGCTAGATTTCATGCTGACTCAGCTGTCTGAGGGCAAAGCCAGTTACTATGGCTTGCATTTCCTTATGCAGGAACCAGAACGTATTCATTGTTAAATAGAGCCATTAAATATTTAGGAGAGGGTGAAAAGTTTTATGAATTGAGATAATAACAGTGAAAAACTACCAAGGATATTTTTCTCTTAAACAACAAGAAAACACTTTTCTAAGAGTAACTTGAAAATCTCAAGCATGAAATATGATTTGATTTAATATCCTTTCAATAGTCTTTTTAAATGTTGATTTTTTAGGTTGGTGTATAAGAAAAAAAAAAAAAAAACCTCTGATATAAAGCTAAATTTTCTCTTCAGAGGAATAAAAGAACCAATATGGTCTCCTGAACAAAGAACTAACTGAAGAATTGAGATTCTATTTTCGGCTTCACCAGTGACTTGCTCAGTGACCTTGGACATATCACTTAAATGGCTTTGTGCCTCAAGGTTCCCAGCTGTAATATAGAGATTATAATGCCTGCCCCTACTTCATGGGACTGTAGAACTATTTCAGTTGAGTTTGTTAAAAACTCCAAAAGCTTTGGAAACAATCAGAAATAACTGTGAAATTCAAAGTTGTATTTTATTAATTTCTTTTTACTATTTGCTTTTGTTTTCTTGTAGTCTTCTATAATCCTTTTCCTACTAAAATAAATCACTGTGATAAAATTACTAGATGTAGATTTTCATTAGATATTAAAAAACATTTCTAACAATGAAGTAAAATTAAGAATACACTTCTGAGATCAATTGATATAATTTCTACTCTTCAGTATATTTAAAACTCATGATTCAAAAGGTAATAATATTGTGATCATGTAACATAGAACTGCTAACTAAATTTGTAATTGACAGTTTTTGTCTAATTCTGGGTCTCCTCACAATTTCTCTCTATGATTTCATTCAATCAATATTGTCTTCTAAGGTCTTTATAAATGCACTGTATTTTATCTCCAAATCCAGGAAACCCATCAATGTTGCTCCCAAATGCCATCTCTTCTAGATTCCTCTGCATAGCAATTTGCATAAAAAAGTAAAAAATTGTGTTCTCAAAAAAAAAAAAAATTTTTCCTCCACCACGAGTTTCTGCATAGTTGGAGAACTTTAAGTAAAAGAGACATCTTTTAACTTTTTGTACCCTTTGGCAATGTTTTTTTCTATTTTTGAACCATACACATTTATTAGTTTTTCAAAATTAATTAAATATTATTTTTTCAAAGTTGTTCTTCTTCAACTCCAAGTTAGAAGTCCCTCCCCCAACCACAGAATTATGTTTTTTGCTCCTCTCTCACAGTGTTTCTTAGAGTCTTGGACTCTATGCCATGAAATCTTGGAATCAAAGAAGACTCAAAATTTTTCACCTACAAATTGGAGGAGGCTCAGTCATCCTTTCTCCTGTCATATCACTTTAGTGTATCTTCCACAGCGTTTCCAGAATGAATTTTCTAAAATAAGAATATATGTACAATCAACTCTCCTTCTCTGCTCAAAACAATCTGATCGTATCTCCTTTATTCCTAGACAAAAGTTTAATGTGGCACACTCATCATCTATGATCTTGCACTTTAATACATTTCAGATCTCTTACAACCCTCAATATATACCATACTCATTTCTGCTTCTCTGTCTTTCTATATAATATTCTCTCTGGCTAGATTGACCTTTATCATATATTCATGTGGCTAACAAATTCCTATTTCACACTCAGTTAAAAAACATTTACCATTCTGAAGCCTGCTCTAAAACTTTGCAAAGATCAATGATACCCAATGTGTTCGTGATCATTCAGAGGCATGCAAAGAGTAGCAAAATATTTGAGTTGCCCCACGTACAGGTTCCCTGCCTACGTCAAACAAGGAGACACTCCACCTTGTTGTTTTAGTCACATACTGCAAGAAAATGTTGTTTTTTTCTTTTTCAGTCTATTTGGTGTCACTTTTTTTACACATTGTATACATTAAATATTTACATATTTACATATTGAGTGTATCTATTTTATCTGTATCCAAACATTGGCTTCAGCCATATATTTAAGACCTCTTTCATTTCCACGATAGCACAATTTTTACACACATTTCTAACTTTCTGGTCATTTCAGTTACAAAGTACTTTTTGTTGTTGATATTGCTCTTTAAAAATGACCTCCAAGCATAATGCTAATGTGATGTCTAGTGTTCCCAAGTATAAGAAATCATGATGTACCTTCGTGAGAAAATACGTGTTCGATAAACTGCATTCAGGCATGACTTAGAGTGATACTGGCTGTAGGTTTAATGCTAATGGATGAATTACACATTAAATAAAATGTCCTTAAAAACACACACATAAAACACAGTTATGCACTGATAAGTTAATTAAAATGCCATGATCAGAGGCTTTCAGGAACCTAATTCCGTACTTTCCTTAGGAGCAATGGTTCTCTGAAAACTCAACGTTTGTGGTACCTTTCTAGAACACAACTACCACAAATAATTAGAACTGACTGTATATATTTTATTTGTATACAAACACTACCTTCAGTCATATTTTTAAAGACCTCTTTCAATTTCCTAATAGTACATATCTTGCACACATTTCTAATTTTCTGGTTACTTCAGTTATAAATAAAAGTGTGGCCAACCTTAAAGCATCAATCAAATGCCTCCATTTAATGGTCACCTCCTTATATCCCCAAAATCTAGCCAGATATCTACCTTAAGAGTGGGAGGAAAGCTGCAGTTCTTTTACTCTTCCTCTTCTCACGAATCTAGGTTCTCTTTATCTCTATTGACAAGGAAGGGAACATGTGATTATGTGGGAGCTGCTGTACTTCTCTCTTCTTTGTCCCTGCTGCTCTTGGTAAGACTAACTGGCCCTTGATACTGTCTCTGAGGCAGCCATCCAAATGCTGGCTGCCTTTTCAAACCCAAACTTGCACTCTGCACTAGAAAACTAACGAACACTTCCTTCAATAACTGCCACATCTTTTTCTTCCTTTACTCATGGCATTATTTCTATTTTGTGTACTTGCCCTTCTATTACCATGGTAATGGTTAATGTTATCCTTAGATTTTTGCTTCTCTCCTTTCTAAAGAAAATTGTAGGATTACTCTGTGCCACATCAGGCATATACGAAGTCTTGTTTTTATTTTTAGAATAAAAACCTCTAAGAAGTGAGGCACAATTTACCATGTCTCCATTCCACAGCCACAACAACCTACATCTCTGCAGACAGTGGAGTTTACATCAGGTTATATTATTCAGGAAAGGCAATATAGAATGAACCTCTGTTTATGGTATCAAAAGTAGAGTGCTGCCTTAAAACGTAAGTTGCATTAGTATCTGCTTTTAAATTCAGCAGACTTTAAAATAAAACTTGAATTAGAAGTTAAAAATTGGTGAAATTTACATTGGTAAAATATCTCCTACAATTATGGTTTTAAATAATTTAGAAGGATCGATTACCTAAGAAACTTTTAGATCTAAAGATTGGAAAACAGAATATTAGTTTCAGAATATTGTTTCAGTTGCTAATAGTTTCTTTAAGAACAGTATTGAAAGAAACAGACAAGCTCAGATAAAAGTAGCCATTTTGCAAGCAGAAATAAAAGAAAAAAGAGAGAGATTTTAGAAATTTAGGGCCTTCAGATGTTGAAAAATTCACTGAACTAAGATCATAAAGCGAAGACATGAAATTTAGAAAACATTTTGATCCACAACAGTAGACGTATACTCAGCCTTGAAGTAATTTCAATTCACCAATAAGATGTCACTAAATGTGAGTTGGGAATAGATGTGCACAATTGGTTCTTGCAAGTAAGTGTAAGCTGGCTCTAATGTCTCAGTCTGCCATCCTCCAGCAGGCTGTCCTGGGCTTGTTCTCATATTGGTGCCATGAGCTCAAGAAAACCGGCAGAAGTATTCAATACCATATAAGGCCTGAATTCAGAACTGACATACTCTCATTTCCTTTGTATTTTATTGCCCGGAGCATGATACAATGACAGCCCAGAATCAATAATGTAGAAAGAACTCTGAATCATGATACAATTCGTTACTAAGTCACATTACAATGAACATGTATTTGCCAAACTTCTGATGAATATTGATTATACTACAAATAAGAAAAGGATTAAGAAAAAATATTAAATGATTGCAGTCATATGTTCTATTTTTAACTTAATGTTTTAACATAAAAATAGGTATTCTAGCAAAGTTGTAAAAGATGAAGGAATTTACACAATTTCATTCCACACATCAATCACTGCCAGCCATTAAATCTATTTAGTTTTGTAATTGTTGTTACATTTGTTAAGTTTCTGAAGGCTGTAATAGACAGCTTTCGCTGTGGTAACAAACAGCTCCCAAATTCAGTGGCATAAAACATGAGTCATCAGAGGCTTTCATGTCTGCAGCTGCTGTTCTGCTCCATGTGTCTATCCCTTTTGGACTGTAGTTAAAGGAATAACTTCCATTTACACCATCCCTGTTATTAGGATGGTAAAAAAAAAAAAAAAAAAAAAGATAGCTGATAGAAACTTGCAGTTATGTTTACTACTCAGATATGTTAATCACACCTGCTTACATCCAAATGGCCAAAAACATCACATGGCTATCTATGTTCAAAATTAATGTGGTACAGACATTTTCTTTTCCTATAATGGGTAAGGCACTATAATTCACATACCAATGGGAAATAATGTATTATCCTTTTATAAAAAGCAAATAATTGGGGTGGTAAAATCTATCAAAGTCTGTAGTCTTGATCTCTTATGCAATTCCAAAAGAAGTTACTCCAAAAGTCTTATCCAATCATTGCATTCAGTTTGAAGTCCAGAATTTTTCTGTCCTCTCTTCAGGTCTGAATATAATTCATATCATCTAGAAATCTATTGTCTAAAATAATACAAATAACAACAATGATATACTAAAAAATGTTACTTTCTCACTATATACTAAGCTACAAGAGTGAAGATATACAGATCAGCCACAGTAAGCATTTATTTTAGGAAAAGGGGAAAAGCTTCTAGTAGTCAATGATTCGTAGAAATTCTGAAACTTATGTAGAACACAGTTTGAAAATCTAAAATGATCATAGGAAATCTTGATTAAGCCATTATTTTCTCCTAAAATAGTCCCCAATTCTGATATATTCATTAGCCATTAGCTCTACTCTCTGAAAAATTCTTCCTTTTTCATGGTCATCCTTGGACACTTCTTAAAAGAGCAATAAAAAGCAATGTCTCCAGGTAAACTGTGTCTATGTGAGCCTGCACTGCCCAGACTTTCCAAACTCCATGCAAATGAATAACTTCACATGCTATAAACATTTACCATTGCTAAGAGGTAGAGAATTCCATGAACCTACTGTTATAATTTCTGAAATAAACATCTTCCAATAGATGTACAAGTGAAGCTCCTGCTTCAGAAACAAGTTTATGCACATGAAGAGTGAAGGAGAGGAGTTATATTCATTTCCCAGTGCTGGCAGAACAAATCACCACAAATGAAGTGGCCTAAACCAACAGAAATGTACTCTTTCACAATTCAGAAGCCAGAAAGCTGAAATTGGTAAGGTTAGTTTTCACTGGAGACTCTAAGAGAAAATCCGTTTCATGTTTCTCTCCTAGCTTCTGGTGGTTGCCAGTGGCTTTGGGGATGGATTGGCTCATAGGTGCATCTCTCTGATCTTTGCCTCTGTCTTCACACAGTGTTCTCCCCTGTGGTCCTGTGTCTTCTTAAAAACACTAGTAATAATGGATTTATGGCCCATTTAGGTGGGCTCTCAATCCAATTTTACTTCATCTTAACATGATTATACCTGCAAAGATCCTGTTTCAAACAAGGTTACCTTCATAGGCTTCAGGTGGATATATGTTTTTGGGAGACAGTACTCAGCCGCCCTCTCACAGGAGGCTTAAGAGAGAATACAGGAGGATTGTAGAAACTAAAGTCAAAGCACAGGCATAGATGTCCTCAGAAAAAGTCCCACAGTAAGAGTCAAATTAGTAATCAAAAGTCTGGAAATTGGTAGTGCCTATCACTTGGTCTATGGATGCAACTTAGAAGTTAGTGGGACTGGAGGCAGAAAGCCTGGAATAACATTTCTCTGCAGAGAAATGAGATAACTAGAGAAGGGTAAGTTGCCATTTAAGATAAGACAGCAAACAAAAATTAAACAGTTATATTGAAAAGACAAAACAGAACAACAAATACTGTCTTATTATTTTAAAAAGTTACATTTTACTATACTAACAAAAGATGGTATTTTTAAATTAAAAATATGTCCATTAACTGCCTAGGAATAAAAATGTCAGATAATTTTCATAAAAATTTACCTTAACAAGAGAATAGAAAATAAGAATTCAAAATTCCAGCTGAGAAAATTTACCACTCCCATCAACATAACCTTTATCTATTAGTGAAACATATTTAAATACATTGATGAAAGAATGTAATCTTAAAGTACGAACTTGTCCATGAAATGGTTAGGAATAGGAAACATCAGACCAACTCCATAAAAAAATTAAAGTAAAACTAGATAAGAAAAATCAAAACATTTGAGGTAATATAATTCTTTGCACAAAGTAATCACAAAGGAGAAGAAAATTGTACCAATCATAAATGAAGAAAATTTAAATACATTCAAAAAACATATGAAAACATGAGAAATAGACTCATATTTGAAAATGTAACAACAGAAATAGCAATATTAAAGTAAATGCAACGATTTTTGACTTAGGCAAGAGAAGAAATTACAGAAAATGAGAAAACAATCTCAGTATAAAGAATAAGTTATAATTTATACCAGAGAGAAGTGATTTGAATACAAATTTATTAAAACAGACCAACAAGCCCATAATTTACAAGAAATTGGGTACTCAGAGGGATCTTAATAGAAATAGCAGTAAAATAAATGCTATTCTTTTCTCACCTAATAAATGTTTAAAGTAAGGCCAAAAGACAAAATCAAACACTTTCTAAGTAAATTATCTGAGCCTCAGAACAAAACTCAAGAATATTTGTAGAAATAAAAAAATCCATGACTCAACAAAGTAAAATTTAAAATGTTTACTAATAGGTCAAAAGTTATCAGCCATGCAGCAGCAGAAAAACACATCCCATAATGAGGAAGAAAAACCAGCAATTGAAACTGATCCAAGACTGACACAGGTATTAGAATGAGCAGTCAATGTCTATAAAATAGTTATTAAAACTATCTTTCATTTTTTCAAATTAGAATAGAGATATTGAAGATATATAAAAATAACCCCAATTAAACTTGTTGGAGAAAAAAATTGAATAGTTGAGATAAAAATTACATTGGATCAGATTAATCTCAGATTAGATATTGCAAATAAACATATATAAACATTAGTTATTGCAAATAAACATTCATGAAATTGAAGACAATTTTTTATTTCTTTATAAAAGCTTCAAAATAAAACAGTGAAAAAAAACTATTAAAAATAGTGAAAGTTTTCTTATAAGCCCTTGACAGGGGAAAAACAGAAGAATGAAAATATAAGTAGGTCATGTGGCAACATCAATTTACCTAACGTATGTAAAGTTTGAAAAAACAAATGAGGCAGAGCAAAGGGGCAAAAAATAAATTTGAAGAAATAATACCTGGAAAATGTACAAAGTCTAAATTATGTATTCCACAGATCTAAAGAGTTCAAAAAACCAAAGTACAAAAACATAAAATAACTATTCAAAATTAAATCTTAATCAAATTGTTCAAAACCAGTATTAAAGGGGAAACCCTAGAAGCCAACAGAGAAAATAGAGTATTTACCAATGTACAGACAGAAGGAAGGCAGCAGATTTCTCATCAGCAACAATGTAAGTAAAATGGCAGTTAAGCAGTTCACTAAAGGTACTGAAAGAGTTGTTAACCTAGAGTTTTATAGCAAGGACAAAATATTTCAAAAACAAAGGCAGAATAAAGTCTTAAATATACATACAAAAGCTCAAATTATTGTCACTATTAGACACACATGAACCAAAATACTAATGTCCAGAGTTCCTGCAGAAAGAAGAAAAATAATACTAAATGAAATATTGATTTACAAAAAGGGAATGAGTGGCACCAGAAATGGTAACTCTATGGATGAATATAAATTTTTTGTTATTGTATAATTCTTTTTAAAAGATAATTACCTATTTAGAAGAGGATTCCAGAAAAATGTTGGAGTAGGAAGCACCAGAAATCTGTGTCCCCACCTGGTCAACAATTGCACTGGCAGAATCAGTTTGCTTTACATATTTCAGAACTCTAGGGTCTATTGAACAATTATAAATTTCAGAAGGCTTGGGTGTAAATTGCAGTTAATTTTGGCTCTTAGCTCAGTATTGATTACTCTTCTCCAAACTCCTAGCTTTATGCCAGCAGCTGTGCATGTGTTTCTTGACAACCCTGCACATAGCTGGGGTGGATGATAAGAATCCTGTCCACCAAACATTAGGAATCTGTGTTTTGTTTACTGCATATAATCACAGATGTGCAGACATGGAGGCAGGCAGAGACTATTGCACTTCCCAGTCGCATTGTTGCAAGTCCTTCACCCTACGCCTGAAGTGACATCCAGTAGACCTCAAGGTTCAGTACCTCCATTCTTCATTTTACTTTTTCCCCTTTTGAGAACCAGATATTAAAGACCAGAACATCCAAAATCAACCACATGTATGAGGAAATTAAGAAGCCATTGTGCACACGCAGCAGATGATGTATGCTCTGAAAACACCTGAGGAGACCTTAAGTTTACACCTTAGGCTTATGCTTACAACAGAGATGACCTACAAAAATCCAAACAAAGCCACCACAACAAAGGACAGAGCAAATCCGGAGGAAGAATGAGAATCTTATTTCCAGAACTATCACATTATTCAAGTCAAATGTCCAATTTTGATTTAAAAAAATTACATGTCTGCCGGGCATGGTGGCTCACGCCTGTAATCCCAGCACTTTGGGAGGCCGAGGCGGGCAGATCACGAGGTCAGGAGATTGAGACTATCCTGGCCAACATAGTGAAACCCTGTCTGTACCAAAATACAAAAAATTAGCCAAGCGTGGTGGCACACGCCTGTAGTCCCAGCTTCTTGGGAGGCTGAGGCAGGGGAATCACTTGAACCCAGGACACAGGGGTTGCAGTGTGCCGAGATCACACCACTGCACTCCAGCCTGGGTGACAGAGTGAGACTCCATCTCAGAAAAAAAAAAAAAAAAAAAAATTACCGGTCATACAAAAAAGAGAAGTATGGCCCTTCAAAGAAAAAAAAAAAAAAAACAAACAAAAAACAAATTGAGGGTGGTGACCTACAATAGGCAGCACACTGGACTGAGGTGGTATGAACATCTTCATACTGAACGAGAGACTGCAATCCTCCCATACACTTGCTCTTTAACGTAGGGGCCTGTTTTTTGAACTTGAAGTTGGTTTCCCACATCGGTTCTTCTCTGGGCCCATCCTGCACCAGAAAAGTAAGCATTTGAAATTCTTTGATGTGCTGGGAGTGCCTTCTGCGATGGCTGGCTTCTTGGAGAGTTGAGCCACAAATCACTTATACAGTACAGAGACTGGATCACATATGCCCAGAGACAGTGCAGCTTCCCCATTGACTGTGGTCACAGGCGCAAAGGCTGAAAAGCATTCAGCGTGTAATGCTTTTGGTATAACCTGATCCAAAAGGCAGTAGTACAAGTGACAGTCCAGGCATTTTTATAAATGAAGAAAAATTTCACAATATCCTCAGGACAGATGTAGGGGGCCACAGATAGCCAAATATCCGCGAGACACTATTCTGCTCCAGCCCCATCTAGGTCTCCTGTATGCTTCTTGCTTTTGTTTTTTCTAGAAGCAAGTTCTCTCATGGATGTTTCCTCCTAAGCTGGATCTATCTCACGACTGCTGTTGATGATGTCACAGTGCTCACCTGTCCCAGGAAAAAAAAAAAAAAGAGAAAAAAAAAAACTTCCTCTAAAGGAATCTGGAAGGCTTTAAAGCCACAAATAGGTTTTACTTCCTGCATTGGTGACTTCTTTCTTGACTCATCCAGACCTCATGATTGCCAGATCTGGGCTGGCATAATCTGCCACAGTCACTAGTCTGGAGCAGGCATCATGGGCCCAGAACTTGAGTCACTTTCCTCTCTCAGGCATGGCAAGCATGTCAGAGCAAGACCAGCCTCGGGGGCTGGGACCCCTAGCCATGTCTTCTTCCAGAGAGCCAGCCCTGGGAGGTGCAGGTCAGTTACACCCAGCTTTGCAGACATCCCACAGGCAGAACTTTCAATTTAATCAGTGATGACAGAATTAAGATCAGTTGTTGCCTGGGAAAGTTGGCGCTAGTGTGGTAGGTAGGAAACTGTGATTGCCACAGGGCACAGAGAAACTTTTGTAGATATGTAGATTATGAATATATTCAATATCTTGAATGTGGTAATTATTGTATGGGATGTATACATTAGCAAACTTGTCAAGTTTTGAAAAATTGAAATAAATGAATATTATTGTATGTTAATTATACCTAAATATTTGTATATTAATTTTACCTAAAAACATATGTTAATATAGAGACATTAGCAGTCCTTTTTTTTTTTTTTTTGACGGAGTTTTGCTCTTGTCACCCAGGTTGGGAGTGCAATGGCATGATCTCAGCTCACTGCAACCTCCGCTTCCCAGTTCAAGTGATTCTCCCGCCTCAGCCTCCTGAGTATCTGGGATTACAGGTGCCTGCTGCCATACCCGGCTAATTTTTGTATTTTTCGTAGAGATGGGTTTTCACCATGTTGGCCAGGCTGGTCTCAAACTCCTGACCACAGGTGATCTGCCCTCCTGGCCTCCCAGCAGTCCCATTTTTAACATAAATATAGGCAATAAAATTCTCTTTTAAAATAAGATATAGCTTAGCTGTGCTCTCTCTAATTAGAATTCCTGTGTGCAAAATGTTAGAGAAAGCTGAGTGTTGATAGACATTGTGTTCAGAAGTGAGGTTTAAAACAATGTTGGTTTGGACATATTCTTTATTCAGTTATTTTTTAGATAATTTGAAGTTGTAATGAAAACAACAGATATAGTACCTGTTCACCAATAGTGTACCACATTTTGTGGAAGGAGACGCATACCATTATACTCTAATAATTGGTCATGAAGAAACTACAAAAATGTTGTCATGATAGTAAGTCACCCATGCTTTTGGAACAAATTGCAATTTCTGGTTTCTTTAAAAATTGAGTTTTTTTTTTATTTTATTTTATTATTATACTTTAAGTTTTAGGGTACATGTGCACAATGTGCAGGTTTGTTACATATGTATACATGGGCCATGTTGGTGTGCTGCACCCATCAACTCGTCATTTAGCATTAGGTATATCTCCTCATGCCATCCCTCCCCCCTTCCTGTGTCCATGTGTTCTCACTGTTCAATTCCCACCTATGAGTGAGAACATGCGGTGTTTCATGTCCTTTGTAGGGACATGGATGAAACTGGAAAATGATGAGTTCATGTCCTTTGTAGGGACATGGATGAAACTGGAAATCGTCATCCTCAGTAAACTATCGCAGGGACAAAAATTAAGTTCTTAAAGGAGAGTTTCCCAATTATTTTCTTACTCATTATCAGTTTTAAAGGTGTAAATAGCTCACACATAAATTTTTCAAACTCTTTCTGCTCTATTGAGCTACACAGATACGTTAATCCTTAATTGGCAACTTACTACAGGCCAAAATTTAGTACACTTCAGTAGTATTTATGGTTTGATTTATAAAACCAGGATTCCACTTATTTTACAAATAGTCAATAATATTATAAGAGTGAATATGATACTAAAGCTACCTATCTTGGAATGTATAGGTTTCAGAAATAGTGGAAGTGTTCACCATTTTGGGAATTACTTTGTGGTCAGTTGTTCAGAAGTTACTAAATAAATATATTTACTTCTATCACTACATCATTACTCTTACCTACATAAATCCCTGTATTGTAGATTTCTACGTAAATCTATATTTTATCTAACTTTAATCTTTATACTTGCATATAATAAAGTATACTAAAAATCTGAGACAATAGAGTAACTTCAATAAAATGGATAAACAGACATTTTAGTTTCTATAATATTTACTATTAATTGACACAATAGGTTTCGTTCATTTATTTGTAGTTATGTATACATCAGAAGGTAGATAAAGGGAACATGAATTACTGAATACTTGCCTCAAACTCCAACTGCCTCTATATAAGCTTGAATTTTTTATTTTAAAAGTTAATTGTTTTAACATGTTAAGTATACTTTTACCTGAGAAATTGAGCAATCACAGAAGCACTAAGACAGTAGTGATCACATTCTAAATAGAGTGTGGGTATAAAATCTTTTCCTTATGCTGCCAGTTTATAGAGCTCACTTCCATGCCCTGTTACTCATAATGTTATTATAGTTAAATTGGAATCTCACTGGTGACAATCGCACTACATGAAATTTTTCCTTGTAATTATAATATTAGAAAAGGATGTGTTGTGGAAACTGTTAGCTTGATTAGTTAAAATTCTAAAATGTGTGCTCTTGTTACATTAGCCACATATTTGTGGAAAATGGTGTCTCTTAGTATCAGATTAAAAGTTTAGATCTTGTATTTTAACCAAAACAGATTCAGACCTAACTGAAATATATACATTATCCTTCTGAATGTTCCGTCTCTGGCACCTTATTCTTATTTTGCCCAGGGAAAGGACAAATGCTTTTTTTATAAACATGAAGGCACTTTTTAAATGGTCCTTCCTTTCAAATAATTGAGAACGAACAGCTTTTCTGACTTTAAACTTGCATTTTAACTTTTGTTAGAGAAACATTATTCAGACCTTCAGCAGAGCATTGGCTACCAGGGATTTAGAACATACCCTGCCAAGCGGGCAAAAATATGACAAGCTCTTTATTCTTCTAGAATGATTTTCAAATATTAGAGGTCCAAACAACAATTTGCAGAGCTGAATGGTGTTTTTCTATTATCAATTTTCTTATATTCCTAGATAATCTTCTCCTCTATCATTTGCTTCATTTAGAGATCATCCATGGATTTTTACCTTATTAATATTACTATACTCTTCCATCTATACCCAACACCATCATAACAAATAAACAACAAACCAATGGGAGAATAAGTAGAAAAAGCATGTACCTTTCTATCTACTCAAAGCCTGATATTAATGAGAAATCAAGTTTATAATCTGTATATATTAGACAAATAGAATTGACTTCCTAAAACATTTCTACTATCTCTGGTCCTGGCTGTGTTATCTGAGAAGTGCTCCTGAAAACAGGATTTACGTGCAAGTAATTTATTTGAGAAGTTGTTCCTGGAAGCATTAGTGTGGGATGAGGAATCCATGGGACAGGAAAGAGAAGTGATTAAGTAGAGGGTGGAGCCATCAGCTGATCACTGTTGTGAGCAAATGGAGCTCATTCCCAATGGTGATCTCTGGGAAATGGTAGAATTGATACCAGCAAACCACAGCTTTCAGGCCACACCTGGCACATTGCCTGTTTATGTAGCCCCCATGCACAAAGGGCACCACTCCCTAGCAGTCTAGCACTGTGAGTTATGGGAAGCAAGCTAAGACATCCCCATTTGCCTGTTTCTCCCAGCACTTGCCTCATCAGTCTATGACTCGCCTTACTGCTGCACAGGGCCCATGCCAGCTGCCACCTTTGCATTAGTTGGAAACTTCTGGGCACCTAGCATTAGAATCTCAGTCTAGGTGGGAGTCAAGAACTCAGAAAGTTGCCTCATCACTGTCCAGCTGCCCAAATTGAATTTGCAAAACTCTTCAGTAAGAAAGAAGCACAAAGATCTGGGTATTCCTGGGGCAGAGAATAAAACTGATAGGTGGAGAAGCAGCCACCATTTCCCACCCCCAGGTATTCCCTCTCTCTGGTTGATTGTTTTTCCTCTGGAAAATTTTTCCAGCTGGGCCAAAACAGGCCCACCACGTGGAATGACACACCCCAGGAAAATGAAGCAGGGCATGAGTTTTCTCTCTTTTTACATAAAGTGACTGTACAATAGCCTCAATTTTGCCTCTTGGCAGATAGTACTTACATATTATCCAGCCCATGGTAGGCTAAACAATGGCTCCGAAGAAGTCTCATTCCTAATCCTCAGAATCTGTGAATATATTGCCTTCTCTGGCAAAAGGGATCTTACAGCTGTGATTCATTTAAAGATCTTGAGACGGAGAGATTATCCTAGATTATTCTACGTCTCTAATATAGTCACAGAGTCCCTGTCAGAGGGAGGAAGGGAGTCAGACAGAGGAAGGCAATATGAACACAAAAATAGAGTGAGTAAAGGAGATAAAACACTACACTGCTGGTTTTGAAGGTAGATAAAGGATCGCAATTCAAATAATAGAAGTTGGCAAAGGCAAGGAAACAGGGCCCGTCCTAGAACCTCCAGAAGTAACCAGCTCTACTGACACTCTGATTTCAGCTAAATGAGAATGATATTGGACTTCTGCCCTCCAGACTGGTAAGATAAAAAATTTGTGTTGTTTTTATCAACTTATGTTTGTGGTGGTTTGCCTCAGCTTCAGTAAGAAACATAACCTCAAAGGTTTTTTGGCTCCTAGTGTAAAATAATGCTTCCCAAGTTTTAGCATATGTAGGGGCCACCTAAAGATTCACTTAAAGCGGATTCTGAAGCTCATCCCCCAGATATTCCAATTCTATAAGTCTAAGATATGCCACTTGGATTTCTAAGAAGCCCTCAGCTAATGTGACTGCTTTCAGGGTGTGGAATTGGAAGGTAGAATGTACTTATAAGTTGTCCTATTTATGAGGCCAGGAAGCTGCTGTAATTTTTCTCTTACACTGTCATTGGGTAAGAGCTGCTCCCTGGGCATCCACTTGCCCAGCATTTCCAGCCTGCTTTCTAGGTAAGCGCTTCTAGCAAAGTCATCAGGGGGAGAGTTTCAGGTGCTTTCAGTAGCAAGATTTTCTGAATGCATGGGAGAGTGAGTGCCAAGGTGATACGGAAGAGTACACCTAAACTGCCTTTGATTTCTTGTTGCATTACATATACATGGTGAAGAATGGAAGGTTTTTCTCTATCTGAATCATGCTCTTTTAACAAATAATGTTTGTTAATCCGTATGTTTTAGGATGCTAGGAAGTCTACAGTCCTATTTTATTTACCTTTATTAATTGATCCTCATATCACTGGAGGTGTTGATTTTCTGAGATCATTCACTGTTTAATAATGCTCCTAGACTACGTGAAAGGCTAATGTTCTGTTTTGTAACACGTATTTTCTGTTGGCTGCACTGATTTTGTTTAATACCTTGCTGTACCTCTATGTTGACTAGGCTTGTTTTCCAACAGTTTTCTCCAATTAGTTTCCCATGTTAAGAATATTATTACTGGAAAATACCATTACATTCTTTTTCTCTGTATATATAAAGGCTAAATTATATTATATTTTCAAAATGAGAAAAGAACTTTAAATGATTCGTATCATAAGACCAACTATTATCTTCCCAAAGGGGAAAAAGAGCTTACACCAATAAACAAAAACAAAAAGTTGCCAGAAAGTACTGACATCGGGCATTAGAGAGCATGATGGACAGGGATAGAACCTCGCAGCTGAATGAGCAGGATAAATGATAACAAGCTTTAGCGATAGCAAGACTAAACAACAGGTCCACTAAGGAAAAATAAAATCTGAACATCGTATGTCAGCAATACACAAAGCCTCAGAACAGATTATCCAAGAACGTAACAAAGATGAAATTAGCATTAGTATCTCCAGAGCTTACAAACAACATCATAAAACCAAGATAAGCCATTTTGGTATGCATATAAACAGGCAATGCTAAAGCACTCATTTCTTAATTTAGAAACTGAGATTTAGTTTTAAAAGCTGTATGGATTAAATAAAGATAGAATTCTTTATTCCAATATGCCACATAGAAAATCTTAATGAACATATTGCATGTAAAATAAGAAAGGAATTGGTTTTTGGAAAGGTGAGGACTAAATCCAAAACTGTCTTTAGAGTGTAAAAAATCGGTTTTTATAAGTGAGAAAGCTGTAATTATACTTTTATGTGATTATTGTCTTTAATCCAAAATGTGTTTGGGGTAAAGTTTTAAATGATGTACCAATATAAGAAATGAAGTTTTTTGTTTGTTTGTTTTCAAGTTTCAACTTTATCACAGTTCCATAGTATATTAATGTATAAAATTATAAAAGTATAATGACCTCAATGAATCATATGGTCACTGATGTTAAGCTTAGAAATGTAGATATTTTTATAAATCAATATCCATAAAATACATTTTGTTTTGGTTTGCCATTTTGCCATATTAAAATTTTAAATCTTTTCTATCAGAGACGAGGGAAAATAAGCAACGTGTAGCACAGATGACAAAAAAAACTCCAATGCAATAGAAATATGTGTATGTATTGTGTATATACACACATATATATTTCTATTGTTACAAAATATAAATATATTATTACAAATATACATACATATATACATAAATATACTTGTATTGTTACAAAATATATGCTAATTTATTATTTTTACTGGTAATAAAAAGGAATCCAGGGTCAATTCTATTTTCCCATAGAACAAACTTAGCTAAAACTTATGCACAACCAAGAATAAGCATTAATCACTTGATTAACCTAATATTATACGTGATTTCAACAGTATATATTTTGTATGCAACCAGCTTATTGAAAAATAACTGTAACAAGTTTAATAGTAGCCCCCCAAAATTTATATCTACCTCAATCACAGAATGTGACGTTATTTGTAATAGTACTTCTACAAATGTAACTAAAGGATCAAGATGAGTTCATATTGGATTCAACTGGGCTTCAAGTCCAGTAAGAGTATCCTTATAATAGACAGAAAAGAACATGCAGACATAGACAAGTGGACATGTGAAGAGAGAGTCAGACATTGAAGTGATGCATCTACAAGCCAAGGAATGCCAAGAATTGCTGGCTGCCCTTAGACTCTAGGGAGAGAGGCACACAACAGATTCTACCTTGGAGCCTCCAGAATGAGCTAAACCTGCAGAACCCTTGGTTTCAGATTTCTAGCCCTCTGGAATGTAAGATAATAAATTTATGTTATTAAAGTTATCTAGTTGGGGGTAATTTGTCATGGCAGCACTAGAAAAGTAATATGTAATTAATAAAGAAAAATACAGAAGCTCTAACTTTTATACTTTGATGAGAATAAGTAGTACCTGAATCAGGAATATTACCAGCAATCGAAGGGGATACCACCTTGTAAAGGTATATGCCCACAGACACACACACACACACACACACACACACACACAATTTTCATAGGCTAATGGACATTCAGCTTTGTAAACTCATTCAGTTTGCCAAAGTTATTGGAGTACATTATGCTCACACCGGTAAACCACAATACAAATATACAAGTTTCAGTTTATGTCTTTGCCAATACTTAATATTTTTTGCACGCTTTATAATTAGGTGTTCTAATGAGGGTAATGACGTCTAATTGTGATTTTAATTTTTATTTCCATAATTATTAATAAGGTGGAACATCTGGCACTATGTTTATTGATCATTAGAATTGATATTTTTATGAAGTAATCCGTTCAATTATTCTTTTTCCTTTTAGGCTGTTATCTGTTTTGTTGAACTTTAGAAGTTCTTTGTACATTTCACATAATAATACTTTCAGATGAATATGCTACAAATGCCTTCTCCCAATCTGGCTTAAATTTCCACTCTTATTTTGATGACTTTTAATAATATTATTAATTTTAATGAATTACAATGTGTCAGTCTTTCTCTTATGTTTAATTCCTTATCTGTCTTATTTTAAAATATCTTTGGCTACTACAATGTCATAAATATACTCCCACATTCACATATAAGGTTTTACTGCTTCACCTTTTGCAATTAGATATAGAATCCATCTAGATTTAATTTTTGTGTATGGTAAGTCAAAACCCGTATATATATGTATATTATACATAATATTATATATTATATATTATGT